>NC_058132.1:645459826-645481520 GCF_016433145.1 Gracilinanus agilis | reverse complement strand
TCCTCTCCTCTCCTCTCCTCTCCTCTCCTCTCCTCTCCTCTCCTCTCCTCTCCTCTCCTCTCCTCTCCTCTCCTCTCCTCTCCTCTTCTCTTCTTTTCTCTTTTCTTTTATGTTGTTTTCTCTTTCCTTTCCTTTTTCCTTTGCTTTCCTTTCGTTTTGTTTTGTTTCCTTTTCCCCTAAATGGTTTCATAAGTAAGCCTGTCACCAATCTGATCTTACTTATTCTCCAGTAAAGAGAGAAAGAGAAAGAGAGTGTGTATGTGTTTGTATGTTGGGAGTGGGTGGCATCAGCTTTCTAGACAGACTTGGCTACCTCCTCACTCTTGCCCACTTACTTGCTCTATGATGTTGGATAAGTCACTTGAGCTCTTCCTGCCTCAGCAGTTGCTTCAAAAGGTTGCTGTGAAGCACAGATCAGGTCATCCTTGTAAAGTGCGTAAACAGTGCCTGGGCGCATAGTAGGCAGTTACCAAATGCTCCTTCTTTTCTCTTATTTCTTTTCTCCTGTTGATGCCTCCTGGGGATTGTGGCACATCGCAGGAGGGGGTGATTACTGGATCACAGAAGCATGCCTGGCATCACAGGGAGCTCTGTTTCTACGTCAGTAGACATGAGTACAGCAAGGTCACTTAAGCATGAGTGTCATCTCACTTCTCAGCAATCAGAAAACAAGAGCCAACATTCCCAAAGCCCTTTCTGGAGGGCCAAGTGCCTCATATATGGCAACTCATCGACAGAAACCCCAAACTCCAAGGAACAACTACCTGAAGTCTCAGGCTTGCTCCAATTCCCGAGCAAACTCTGAATGTGTGAGCCTGAGGAAAACTCTTTTGTCAGCCACAGAGAGACAGAAAGCTGGCCCTTCTGGCCTGCTGGACGCTGAGAGGAGAGCAGTCCCCTGCCCACTGCACTGCCTCCCCTCACTGCCCACAGAAGTGGAGGAGCTCTCTGAATCCACACAAAGGACTTGGGGATCCAGGGAAGGGGACTCATTCTACAGGCTCTGCTAGTGAGGTCATCTCATTTCTGGATCTTTCTCCCATATTCTACCCTAGTCACAAATGCTTCCTGTTAAGGGAGAAACCTACTTTTAAACCTATGCCTCTTACATTCCCCCCTGAGTAGCTGAAATGCTGTGGTCAGAGTTTTATCTGTCTCATAGAATCATGAATAAAAAGATGAAGGGGAGCTCAGAAGCTGTCTGGGCTAGTCCAAAAGGTTCATTTTACAAATGAAGAAACTGAGTCCTACTCAGGACATATGATTTATCCAAGGTCACATTAGCATTATTAGAAGTAGGACTTGAACTTAACCCTTGGACACAAGCCTCCATACCTTTTCATTCTATCAGACTCCTCCCTATAGCATAGAATTGGAATAACTGTGGAAAAGACATGGAGGGCAACCACTCCCTTTGGTCATTCATTCATACTATAGTTTGACAGATGGGGCTGGTAGCAGGTTTTGGTTAGAATGATCCGGGTACCCTGGGAGGCTAGACAAGGAATGCAAGATGCCCATGGCTTTAGCCCCAACCAGGGCTCTACCAAGAACCAGCCTTTGTTCGCAAATGTTCTATTGTTCTTCTCCTCCTCATCGTATGACTGGATTCGTGAAGGATTAAAAAAATGTCCAGCTCACAGGATGAGAGATTTGAACCTGGAAAGTGCCTCAGAAATGACTGAGTAGGGGGCAGCTGGGTAGCTCAGTGGATTGAGAGCCAGGTCTAGAGACGGGAGGTCCTAGGTTCAAAGCTGGCCTCAGCCACGTCCCAGCTGTGTGACCCTGGGCAAGTCACTTGACCCCCATTGCCTACCCTTACCAATCTTCCACCTATAAGTCAATACACAGAAGTTAAGGGTTTAAAATTAAAAAAAAAATGACTGAGTCTCCCCTTTGATTTTCTGGATAGACTCTGAGATGCAGGGTGGTTCAGTACCTCCCCCAGATCACACAAGCAGGGCACAACAGGACTATTTTAATGCATGGGTATGGCGGCACAGGCACACGCGTCAAAGTGGAGAATGAACTCCCGGAGTCTGTTCCCATGGCTGGGTTCAGTCGAGAAGGAGGTTCTGCTGCTTGAGATGGACGTCCTGCTAAGCCCCGCCATCTTTTGGCTCCGTGATGATGCTTCACCTTTAGAGAGTTCATTAGGAAAAGAATGCCATGGCTACAATTTCCACTCAAAAATCTATATTTAACTGATGTTTTCAACTAGAAGGTTCCCTTCCCCAAACTATGAAAGCTCCTGAAACTACTAGCCCCAAAGGCCAAGGCCAGTCATTGAAGCTCCATTAGAACAGGCGTAAATAAAGAACAGGCAACGGCTTTTATCTCTGGCCAGCGAAATTTCCCACAAGAATAACAACAGCCTCGATTAGCCCGAGCCTATTCCATGATCTGATTTGTTGACAACGTAGGTGGTCTTGATGAATCCAGACGGAGGCAAAGAGGGACCGGCTGGGAAACAGAGTAATGTTGAACTCAAAGAACTTCTGGGAAATCTTCTCCAGCCTGGCCTGGGACCTTTTCAAGGGAGCATGAGGAGGACCTGGTCATCAACTGCAAATAGAACTTTGCCATGTGGGCTTTCCCCCGTTTTAGGGAAATACCATCCATTTTCTGAGGGGGCTCTTCCCAGAACCTCCCCCAAACCGTTATGGGCCCAGGGCCCAGCTGGTAAAGGGGCGAAGGCTCACGGGGTACAAGACCCCAGGTGTCTCCACTCAGGGAAGGATGGAGGAGCCGACACATTTTTGTCATGAATGCATTTTCTGAATTGAGACCTACCCTTCCCTGGGTTCCCAGGCTCCTCAAAAGGATGCCCCTCTGGCCCATTTTATGGCTCAGTTCATGGCCCTCATAACCTCATGTCAGATTATTCTCATAATAGCCTGCTGGTGGTCCTGCCTGCCCCACGTCTTTCCCAACTCCAATCCATCCTTTCAGCCACAAAAGTGATCTTCCTTAAGCACAGGTTGGACCATGTCACCACCTCCATACCCTGCTCAGTATACAAACTCCAATGGCTCCCTATCACCTCCAGGATCATATATTAAATCCTTGGTTTGGCATTCAAGGCCCTTCCTCACCTCGCTCCTCCTACCTTTCCAGTCTTCTTCCACTTTATTTCCTGGCATAGACTCTGATCCAGTGATTCTGCTGTTCCACCAACACGCTCTACATCCCTCCTGGTCCTGGGCACTTTCTCTCGCTGACTCCCCCACCTGCAATGCTCTCCCTCCTCTGCGCTCACTCCTGATCTCCCTGGCTGGCTTGAGTCCCAGCTAACATCCCGCCTTTTCCAGGCAGCCTTATCAATCCCCTTTAACTTCAGGAGCTTCCCTATTTGTCGTCTGGGGTGTGCAGGTTGTCCAGGGAAGACCGTCAGCTCCCGTGTGAGCCCTTCTCAGGATATGGGCCTTCCCCCCAACCCTCCCCTGCAGCTCCAAGAAGCCACGGCACGTGGAGGGCCGGACCTCGGCCCAACTGCTTCAGCAGGCGGGACAAGCGAGTTTGAGGGCGATCGAGAGGCCTCAGACCCGTAGAGGAGTGAGTGGGGTGTCTGGCCCGGCCACACGGAACGGGCAGACGATGAGAGTAATTTGGGCCAATGGCCACCCAGGCCATAAAGCGGGCCGCGTGGCAGCTTCGAGCTTGGCCATTCCTTGAAGACTCCAAGGTCCTCCGCCGCAGGCCGAGCTGTCTCCGGGCTTCCTGGCCTTTGACCTGCCCCTGCGCTTCGGTGGCTCTGGAAGCGAGAGGGAGGCTCAAGACTCTGGGCCGCTCGGCCTCCCCCCAAACCAATTCACCCGTCTGAGACTGGCGCCTCCGGACCTCTTCAAAGGGAGGGGAAGCATCGTCTGTCCTGCCGAGAGCCGGCCTCATCTGTTTGTTTGCCCGCCGTCTCCCCGTTAGACCGCGAGCCCCTGGGGGGGGGGCTGACTTGTCTCTCTGTGAATCCCTAGAACTTAGCACCGCGCGTGACACACATTTAGCCTCTTAGTGAACACGACAGACTGACGGACGGCCCTCTCAAGAGCCTGGAGAGCAGCCGGAAAACAACTGAGGCGATGGAAGGAATACGAGCCTTTGTGCCTGTGAGCCTGTTGGGTGGTGAGGCTCATCCTGGGCCTGTAAGACAGTCATTCTCTGCACAAATGTAGTGGGCACACGCATGTGCAAACACACGCGTGCCATGAGACTGAACGGACAAAGCAGACGCTTAAAAATCTTCTCATAGAAACTCTCTTCTAAGGCTGGGTCAACGCACACAAAATGAAGTGAACAGGAGGTGGGGTGGGAGGGCAGGGACCGGGGACGAGGGCTCGCCCACACCGTAGCCCACTCTCAGTGGGATTTCCTCTGAGTGAGAGTTAGCAGTAGAAGGAGAACAGCAACAAGACGGACAACCACAAACGTTCAGACCCAGCACTGAGATCACCAGGAGGTTCCAGCCCATCCTCCCTCCCTCCCTCTTCTGTCTGTGTCTCTGTCTCTGTCTGTCTCTGTCTCTGACTCTGTCTGTCTCTCTGTCTCTCTGTGTCTCTGTCTGTGTCTGTGTCTCTGTCTCTGTCTCTGTCTGCCTCTGTCTCTCTGTCTGTGTCTGTGTCTCTGTCTCTGTCTCTGCCTCTGTCTCTCTGTCTCTCTGTCTGTGTCTGTGTCTCTGTCTGTCTCTGTCTCTGCCTCTGTCTCTCTGTCTCTCTCTCTCTGTCTGTGTCTGTGTCTGTCTCTCTCAGGAGGGGGCAGGTCTTTGTCCATCTGGACCCCAAAGGAAATATAAGAGAAGACATTTTCTTCCTCCTGTCCAAAGTGGGTGCTTTGGGTGTAGAAAGCTGCCTACGTGGCCAGATTCGATCGATGGGTTAGGTCAGTGATGGGCAAACTACGGCCCTCAGGCCAGATGCGGCCCCTGAAATGTTCTGTCCCTCCACACGACATTATTCCTAAGCTGACGAACACGAGGAGGATACAATACAATGGAACTTGGAAAGAGCTGCCTTAGAAACAGACTGACAGAGGAGCATTTCCTTTCCTTTGGCCCCTCTTTAAAAAGTTTGCCCATCCCTGGGTTAGGGGGTTGCTGGTTTTCCCCTTTATTTTAAAGGATGGCTATTTGGGTGAAGGGGGAGAGCACTGGCGAAGCTCTGTTGGCAAGTGAAGATGACACGAGAACAAAAGAGCTCAGCTGGATGTTTCAAAGAAAGAAGCGTTGGAGTTAGGAGAGACACGATATCTGGATCTATTGACTTATTTTCGGCTTAAAAAATAAATGACTGGGGCTGGGCCGTCCCCAGAATTCTTTCCAAAGAAAAACCCTCAGAGTGGACTGACCATCGGAGCAGGCACATTCTCAAGATATTTCAAAAACCCACAAGAAGCACATCCTTAGCCGTGCTTAATGGCGAGGCTCTTCCCCGGATACTTACTCCCTTCTGGCCATGATAAATGGGCCTGACACATGACCTTTCACTGCAGCAAAAACAGTGAGGAGAAAAAGCCAGCCCAGAACCCCGAGAAGTGGGACCCCCCTGATGGTTTCCATCAAGCAACCATTTTCCTGGGCGTGTGATCGCCTCGAAGCTGTCTCTGCAGGGATACTTTGCTGGTGGTGACCAGCAGGACTAAGAGGAATCGGATAAATGATTAAAGCTAGAGTAGAGTCCCAAAGTCTGCACTGGGGCTTCCTGCCCCATAGTTGGAAGGCTAAGGCACTGCTGCTCAAATGGGTCTTTGTCAGATACGGCAAAGAAGAAGAAGACTGGGAGCCACTATGGTATAAATGAGTGATTCCCAAAGTGGGCGCCACCGCCCCCTGGTGGGTGCTGCAGCGATCCAGGGAGTGGTGATGGCCACACGTGCATTTATCTTTCCTATTAATTGCTATTAAAATAAAAATAATTAATTTCCTGGGGCGCTAAGTAACATTTTTTCTAGTAAGGGGGCAGTAGGCCAAAAAAGTTTGGGAAGCCCTGGTATAAATGAAAGAGCTCTACATTTGGAGTCTCCGGCCATGGATTCAAATCCTCCTTTTGCCATTAACTGCACCTGTAAACTTGGGTAAGTCACTTAACCTCTAGGAGTCTTAGTTTCCCTGACTAAAAAATAAGAAAGTTGAATTTTATGATATCTGCTGTCCCTTCCATCTCCAAATCTATGGTCTGATAATTAGCACAGACCATTTTTCCATTCACGCTATGTCCCTACTAAACTATGTCTTTGTGCCATTGCTCTTGTTAATTTTGAATCCCTCTCTAAAAAAGAAAACAAAGTGGTAGTGGGGTGTAGTAGAGGGGGCAGAGGAGGGGGCAGCTGGGTAGCTCAGTGGATGGAAAGCCAGGCCTAGAGACGGGAGGTCCTGGGTTCAAATCTGGCCTCAGACACTTCCTAGCTGTGTGACCCTGGGCAAGTCATTTAATACCCATTGCCTAGCCCTCACCGCTCTTCTGCCTTGGAGCCAATACACAGTATTGATTCTAAGGGTTTAAAAAAAAAGGAAAGGGCAGAGAAGTCAGCTGACATAACTGTGACTTCAAACTGGGCCACTTTATGAGTGTGTAATTCTCTGATCTCAGTCAAAAGAGAATAACTGCCCCCACTTTGACCCAGGACTACCATAAGCAAGGGATTCTAAAATCTGCAATGAAGAATAGAAACAGGGCCTCTGAGTGTAAGAAATTGGGGTCCTCGTGACTCTGAGAGGCTGTGTTTGAGAATGGATAGAGAGATGATCTTGGAGCCAAGAAGACTTTAGCTCAAGTCCTGTTTCCTTGACTCACTTTGTGACCCTGGACAGCTCACTGGACTCTTCAGGGCCCCAAGGCAATTTTCCAAGACTGAGTTGCAGAAAAGGTACAGATCTGAATTGGTAGACGGAGTTTCCTCCTCTGGGAGTACCAGTGAAATCACAAGTTCAACCTCTTTCCCATCTCATTACTTGATGAATTCATGAGCTTCTCATGGCAGGCTTCTTTCTCTTGGTGTAGTTCTAAACCTGTCCACTTCCTCTACATGCCACAGAATTTGTATTCATCTTCAGCCAAAAATCTTCCACAGAGGAAGCCCTTCGGCACTGCGTCCTCTAGGCCCATTGGCTGCCCCTATTCCCGAGGAATGACCTCTCACCTCCTTTTCTGACCATCCATCTGAAGATGATGCCTTCTCCGCCCTCTTGTGAGAACAAGCATCTCTCTAAGCATGAGGGGCTTCCTCCTGCCCGGGTCAGATCCAGGCCCATCTTTCCTCCTTTACATTCCAGGCCCAGCCCATCGTCCAGCTGTACCTTCTGCTTAATGTTGGAGAACTCAAAGGCTTGCTCATCCATCCACGTGTCCTAATCTAAGCAGCAAACATTGTTTAGCAATACGTGCTCTTTAGAAAGAAGTGGCATGGTGGTGGGAGAGACAGACCCAAGGCCAGCAAGACCCAGGAGCGAGTCATTTGGCCTCTTAGTGTTCTGGGCACTTCATTAGAAAGAAGATGCCCACCGGCATTGGTCGATGGTGTGGCGTCTCCCGGGATTTCCTTACACGAGGGAAATTACAGCTCCAGCTCCATTTTCTTTCCTTTTTGAAAAATCCTTTCCATCTGTCTCAGGATTGATAGGCAGAAGAACAGTAAAGGCTAGGCAATTGGGGTTAAGAAATGGGGGAGGCAAGATATGAACCCAGAACCTCCTGTCTCCTGGCCTGGAGCTCTTCCCTTGGGCTACCTAGCTGACCCCAGATTTGTGTCCTCTGCTTGGTTTTATCTACGTTGATGACTCAACATTCTCATGGATTTTGTGGAAGCTGTGATAGGTACTGACTTGTCTGTCAGACAATATATCTTGAACAGACACTAAAGAGATCATAAATGAGGCCCAGAATTCAATGGGAGGCAGGGAGAAGCCTGGGCTGCCATTGGTAAACTGGAAAATTATTTTAATGACACTCAAGTTCCTCCTTGAAGCAAGTCTTTTGGAAACAAATATTCTGGTGAAATATGGCCGAGAGTCCACATTTCCCAAAGAACCCAAGCTGGGAATCACCCAAAGGACGATAAAAAGGCAAATGGTGGAAGAGAGCAGCTGTAACCCCAACGTTATTACCAAGGACAGAGAGCAGGAAGGAATGAAATGTGTGATCTAAAGTGAAGCTGGGATGGGGATAAACAATGATCAGCTTGTTTCCCACTCGTCTCCTCTCTACGACATTGATAGGACTTTGGCGGCCAAACTCTTTTGTTTCAGTCATTTCAGAAATTATTAAAAGTCTCAGTGACTGCCTTCACTTCTTATTTCTCTGGTCAGCACTATAGCTCAGACCCTAACCCTATGCTAAAAGCCTCTTTATAGGTCTCTAGGTCCACGGCTGCATCTTATTTATGTGTGTGTCTGCCCAGGGCATCATACAAAGAGAACATTGATTCATCATTTGATGAGCGAATGTTTGTGGGAAAACATCAAGCTATCTCAATGGCTTGTTCATGCCTGTGAAACGTAAAATAGACAACATTATTCTTTCTCTTTACACACACATCACATATATGCCTATGTGTATTTTATAAGCCCTTTCTGAATTGAATTTGAGGTTAAATTTTACTGCCCATCTTCAAGAAATCATATTCTAAGGGGCATCTGGGTATCTCAGTGGATGGAGAGCCAGGCCTAGAGACAGGAGGTCCTAGGTTCAAATCTGGCCTCAGACACTTCCCAGCTGTGTGACCCTGGGCAAGTCACTTGACCCCCATGGCCACCCTTACCACTCTTCCACTTGGGAGCCAATACACAGTATTGACTCCAAGACAGAAAGGTGAGGGTTTAAAAAAAAAAGAAATCATATTCTAGTCAATAACTTCATTCCCCTACCTCAAAAACTTCTCCATAACTTCTCAACTCCTTTATTCTAACTTTCATTTTATTTCATTTCACTTTTCTTCAAGGCTATCAATGGCCAAAAAAGTTGTTTCTTTGTTTTTCAGTTCTCCTTGACCTCCATCCATCATCTGACACCTTCACCTCTTGGCTCTACATTATGGTGTTGTCCTGAGGTTTTTCTTCCCTCCCCTCCTCTTTCTCTCTCACCCCTTTCCCAAGGTTCTACGTTCTTCCACCTTTTCTTCTTCTCTACCTTTCCCTTGTCCTTGAGCTCAAGTGCTGCTGAAATGTCCATCTTGGAATTCAAGAACCTCAACCATGTGACCAGTGACCCCCTTTCCAAACTAAAAGCACCTCATTTCCATCAGCACACTCAAGGCTCCAACAAAACAGGACTAATTGTTCTACCCCAAACACTGCTTTCATTTCTTGGCCCCACTCCTTTTCCCAGGGATCTTTGGAAGGCTCGATAAAGAGGAACAGTTATCAGAATGGACAGAGGTCACTGCAAGTTGTATGCTTATATATGTATATATCATATATAAAAGTATATATTAGATACATAGCATTTATTGTATAAAAGTATAAATATTTTAATATAATAATATTCAATACAGACTATGTATAATAGCATATATAGTATACACACACACACACACACACACACACACACACACATATATATATATATATATATATATATATAATATTAACTTATGTGAATGCAAGTGTCTTCCCCTGAAAGAATGGAAGATGCTTGAGGACAAGAATGCTTTTATTTCTGTCCGGGTGCCCAGAGAAATGTGGGCACATAATACACACTAAAGAAAGGTCTGATTACTGGCTAGTGTAGCATGAGCAGAGTGGTATGGTGGCTGGAGAGTCCACCCCTTCTTTAAGTCAGGAACACTGTGTCAACCTCAGGCATGACTCTGGCCAAGTCATTAGCCTCTGGAGCTGTGTTATCTTAGCTGTCAAATGAGAGGGCTGGCCTTAATGATCTCTCAATTCTATTCGAGCTCTCAATCGATGCTCCAAGGATCTCACAAGTCTAGGATGGATTGATGTGGTTTGGAAACGCTCATTATATTTTTGTAGCTGGGGATACAACTGGGTGAATAAGACCTACTTGCTGGGTGCATGAAGGACCAAGAAGTAAGATGATGAAAATCTAAGTTTGCTCAATGGAAATATAGGAACTCAGGAAACTAAGCTAAAAAAGAATTCCCAGACCTTGCTCCATTGGCAGTCTTTTTGCTTTCATGCCATTTAATCAAGTTATAGAGAGGTTAAATCCTTCCCCTTAGTGTCCTAAAACGCCAAATCAGAGTTGAAAAGAAAGGCGATCCAGCTATCAGAAACTTTCGATAAGCAAAAAAAAAAAATTCTCATTCAAAGAAAAGTTGTTGCTTTTTTCCTCCCCCCCAAATGAGCTGACCTTTCTCTTTTTTCCCCTTCTTTTTAATGTAAGTCATTCAAAAGAAGATGAACAGAATTGACCCCTTGGAAAATTCCTGGACCTTGCTGTCACCAGTTTTCTTTTTGGGAAAAACAGCAAGAATTTAAAGTGGAAACCAAGACAACATCCCCAAACCAGGGATTCTTGTCTACCACTTAGACAAATGTTACTTCAGAATCATTCTGCCTCCCCCAGAGGTTATCTGCCAGGTTTCATCCCACAGTGCATTCTTGAATCCATCAAGAATGGGAGTTTCATCAGCAAAATGTCAAAGGAGACAACATGAGCTGCGGAGGAGGATGGAAAGTTTGGGGAAGAAGGCCATTTCCATTAAGTCAATGGGAACACCATTCGGAAAGGCTAGCCTCCCCCTTGTAACTCTGTTGTGAGCACAGGATTTGAGAGAAATCTGCTCTCCTGGGAAAAGCAGGACCTTTGCAGGCTTGCCTCCCCTCTTGAAGACAGACGTGCAAAAAGAAAAAGCACACATTCCCCGGAGGACAGGCAACGGCAAAGGCAGGAGGCTTGGTTCTTGTCCACCATGGCTAGATGCACTCCAAGTAAGAAACTTTGAGTATGAGAAATGTCCCCAAAGACACCCCGTACTTTCCTGATGGCATCAGGGCTCCACGGAATTCCCTGAAGGAGGACCTCCGGAAATGGCCCTTTTGTGTGATTTGTAGAGAAAGAGGAAAACTCCTTCCATTATACTCATGGTTGACAGATGAGTCCAATTGGTGCCCCCTTCCAGTGGGGTTGGGTCAAAGATGGCGGCCATGCGGACGTTCTCTGGAACTCAGTTTGGCAGCACTGATACCGTCATTGGAGAGAGCTGCGAGGGGCCCACATCATGGAGGGAAA
This sequence comes from Gracilinanus agilis, assembly GCF_016433145.1. Lineage (NCBI taxonomy): Eukaryota > Metazoa > Chordata > Mammalia > Didelphimorphia > Didelphidae > Gracilinanus > Gracilinanus agilis. The sequence continues at coordinate 645,470,340 of NC_058132.1, read as the reverse complement.
GGCAGTCTCAACCCCATCGGGGACCCTCGTGCCCTCGCCTTTCCCTTTCCTCCCAGTCACCCCCATCCAAGTGTTAGAACAGGGACACTCACTAGGAACCCGGCTCATCGCTGACAATGCCTTGACCCCTGCTCGGCAAGAAAGAAAACCTCAGCGAGTGACCCTCGAAGGCCGCCTATTTTTGGAATAAAGGACCCCCCCGCCCCGCCCAATCTGCACGGCCTTATTGACTGTATCAGCTGGCTGTGTCCGCTCAGGTAGCGCCTTTGGGGTCCTGCCCATCAGTCAGGAAGATGAAGCATCAGGTTTCCAGAGAGCTTGAATTAAGGGTCCCAAAGAAGCCAAGAATTTAGGCTCTACAGACTGGCAACGAAACAGCTCCTCAGTATGGGAGGAGAAACTTCTCTCTCATTGTGCATTTATGAAGCGCCTACTATTTTCCAGACACCACGAGAAGCATCAAAGGCAGACCTGAGGAGATTCTTCCCTCCTACCCAAGACCCATCAGAGGCTCAAGAACTCGCGTCTTGATCATTGTTGGGTCCATATCATCATCCTCTGGTGTTTGGGTCGGACTCTTCCACATCTTGGGTCCTGGAAAGTCACCAGCCAGGAATTCCTGCACGAATTTAGTGTGCAATAAGAAAAGCGTGGAGAGTGCCCTGGTGAACTCTTGTTTTTGTATTCCCGGCATCTGGTTCAGTGCCTGGGGCAGTGTGTGATTATGAAATGGCTGCTCAAGTGGGCCTGATGGTGCCAAGAACTAGGGAGAGAGACAGCACCAAAGAGCCTAAAGCACTGGGCCAGGACTTTGTATGGGACCATAGCCTCAGACTGCGTGACCCTGGGCAAGTCACTTAACCTCTGCCTTTGCTTCCTCATCTATAAAATGAGGTTCTATATAATAGCATTTGCCTCGCAAGACTGGCAGTGAGAGGCGGATGAGATAAACAGTATCTAAGGGCTACTTTGATGATAATGATGGATCTTATCATTATTATTACCCCTAACCAAAGACCTCTGGAGTACTCTGGATTGTGACCCAAGAAGGGTAACCAAGACGGGATGGCCGAGGGCAGGAGGACGAGCCGGAGGGCCGAGGATGTAAGAAGACCAGAGCGGGGGACAGAGGCCCTTCTGTGACCGTATTCAAGAATGTGAAGGTGAGTCGTGTAGAGAAAGCAGCAGCCGGATTCCGCTTGGCCCTGGAAGGCCCAATTAGGGGTTCCCAAGAAGTTGACTGAAAGGGACACAAAGGAAGGTTTCCCAACAGGGAGAGCTGCCCAGAGGGGAAGGGGCTGCCCCAGGAGGCGGCGAGTTCCCGGCACGGCAAGTTTTCACGTTCCGGAGACCACATGTTCAGGACGTGGGAAAGAGGCCATTTGTTCTGACAGAGGCCGGCCTCCGGGGTCCCTCCCAACGGCGAGTCTGTGATTCGGGGAAAACGTGCAAAGCAGGAGCTCTCGCCAGAAACCGAGGACGAGGCTCCCCCCAGCCCACTGCCCTGCCTCTTGTTTCACCAGCCTCTTGGGGCCACTATTTAGATACACGAAACATCCAGTGATCGCATTAAAAGGGCAAAGAGGCAGAGAAGAGGCCCGGGCGCAGCTGTGCCGCTTCCCAGGGAGGCTCACGTTCCCCTGGAGGACGGGGGAGCTCGTGTGTGAGCTGGAGCAGGGGTCAGGAACGAGCCTGGGCTCCAGGGGGAAGGAAGGGGATGGAGGACGAACAGGTGGTTCTCTTTTTCCGCCTCTACAATCCCACGTTTGGATTTCCTTTGGCCTCTCGGGGCCAGGATTTCTTAAAAATAGACAGACACATGGCTAGAGCCATGCAGACAGATGTACAAATGGAGAGACAGACAGCTAGAGCTACAGAGTCATGTAAAGGGATAGCTGAGGGACAAGAGAACAACAGAAAGATTAGATCGATTGTCCATAAACAGATAGAGGAATATTAGAAGTGTCCCTGTTTATTTTATTTTTATTTTTTTAAACCCTTAACTTCTGTGTATTGGCTCCTAGGTGGAAGAGTGGTAAGGGTGGGCCATGGGGGTCAAGTGACTGGCCCAGGGTCACACAGCTGGGAAGTGTCTGAGGCCAGATTTGAACCCAGGACCTCCCGTCACTAGGCTTGACTCTCAATCCACTGAGCTACCCAGCTGCCCCCATCCTTGTTTTTAAAAAGCATCGTGCAAGCATTTCAAACATTCCAGCTTTATAGACGATGTATAGGCAGGCATCTGCTGATGGGAGCAAGTGCAGGGAATTCTTCCCTGGCCCTGGAAGGAACCTCCGCCTCACCTGACTCTGCCTTGTCCCTGTGGGGAGGATGAGAGCTCCAGCCTCTAATCCAGATGGACTGCACGTGTTGTAGACAGAGCCCCAGTGCTTGGCCCAGCCAGTCTCCCAGGCTCTACCTTCACAGGACTTTCATTTCCATCCTGTCTCTTGATCCTTCCTACCTGGGAGACCTTAGGCTAGTCACTACTCCTCACGGGTCCACAGTTTCCTCATCTGCTCATCAAGGGCATTGGATCAGAAGGCCTCGGAGAGCCTGTCCAGGTCCAGTTCTAAGATGTCACTATCGGCCAGGAGATTAATCCGTTGTCCTGATGTCCAATGTTTGGTCGCCAGTCAGGCTTCCTGCAGGGAAGTCCCTCATCCATATAATTTCCTCTCCTCCCCGATCTCCCCAGTGCCGGGTGTTTGCCATACAGTAAGTACTGAATGTTTATAGGAAGGACACTGACTCAGTTACTCATGGGAGAGCTGAGCGCCAGGCAAACACACACACACACACACACACACACACACACACACACGAATATACATACCAGAAAACGAAGAGAAATGTCTTGACACGCCACACACTGCCTAACGGAATCATGGAACACAACGACCAAGGTTGGCCTTTGCCAGCCAAGCTCACTCAGCAAACTATGTGCAGAGAAAACGAGGGCTGGGGAATGGTCAGGTTGAAAAGAGAGCCAGCACCACGCTGGCCAGGCCAGGTAGCGGGTTCCTTGCAATTAATTCGAATTCAAAAGGAGGCAGTGTCTGACCGGCCAGAGGAGGGTCTACACTAATTGCCCATCACATCCATACGAGCTCCTCTTGGCAGTGAGCCCACACCAATAAACGAGGAGAACCAGAATGGCCCCGAGATTGCTGACTCTGCTAAGCCAAGGGAGCTCCTACCTCTCTGGTCCTCCTATCCAGCAGGCATCGGTCTGCAAACCATGGGTGAGAGCAAGGGATGCAGGGAGCCTTTGGCTGAACGGGGGCAGCTGGGTGGCTGTCGATGCCACTTGTGGCTCCAGACCTCTAAGATGGGAGTTAAGGAGGAGGATCGGGGCTCTATAGAATACAGCCATGCCTACTGCCCCTTGGCTACTAGCACACTTCCCAATGGAGGTGATGCTGTTGCCAAAGAATGCTTCTGGCCCATTTGCTTTCCCGTTGAGGCACAATCAGAGACGTGTCCTTGGGATTACCTGCTTGGGGGTCCTGGGGGTAGAGGAGGAGAGCTGCCTTGGACCATGTCAGTCCACACTTGAAGCAAAACTCTCTAACGTCCAAGTCCCTTTCTCTGTTCCGAATGGCATCTGGAAAGATGGGTGGAAGAAGGGCAGGATGGAAAGATGACACGACAGCTGCAGTCTGAGTTTCCCATTGACTAGACTGCGAGAACACAACCTCCCAAAAGTGGAAAAAAATCCCTCCATGCAGGAAGCATGATGCAGCCTTGGATGGGCTCGAATAGGAAGGAGGCCTTTTGGAAATGGAAAACATATTCTCTGATGAATTGTGAAAAGCTTGTACAGGTCAACTCCGGAAGCAGAACTGCTGTGGACCGAGAAGGCTGGACCAGACAACGGTACACATTGCCAGCAGCCAAGTTTGGAACAGAGGAGCCTCAGAGACCCGCCTTTGTCGACACTGAGGACCTGCTAGGAACATCATCTCAGAGCCTGCATACAGGGAGCCCACAGGACAGAGAGAAGGAAAATCAGAGGCTGCGGAACAAGGGCAAGGCAGGAGGGGACAAGAGAGACCTCTGAGGCTGGAGCTAGAGGATGTGGGAGCATCATTCAATTGTTTCAGAGGTATCTGACTCTTGGATACCCTGTTTGGGGTTTTCTCTTCAAAGACACTGGAGTGGTTTGCCATTTCTTCCCCCAGCTCATTTTGCAGATGAGGAAACTGAGGCAAACAGGGGGAAGTGTTCCTGACTCCATGCCAGGAGTTCTTTCCACTGCACCATCTTTCTGTGCTAGGTGTCAGAGGACCTAGACTCAAATCTCCATTCTGCTCCCAAGACACTTTCCTACGTGTCCCCAGCTGTACAATGAGAGTTGAGTTAAGTGAGTTAAGATGTCTTCAAGCTGGAGAATCGATGGAGTCTGATGAAAACCACCATTTTCTTTTGAGTTAAAGAGCTGGGCAGGTTTCCATCTCAGCGATGTGGGCAGTGAGGATGGGGAAGTCCTGGAGGTTCAGGCCAGACAAAATTCTCCAGCAATGAGCGAGGGAACTCTCCTGTTTCCCCCAGTTCCCACCTAACGTTGGAGCAGGGAGGGCTAAAAGGTTTGGGGGTTTTGCTTTTTTTTTTTTTAAAGTTGGTTTTATTCATTATTTTTGAATCAGTCATTTCTGCAAATGCCACACACACACACACACACACACACACACACAAACACACACACACACACACACACACACACACACAAACACACACATGCTGGTAGGGCAAAACATCAAACAGGCATAAGCATCTGGGATGCTCTACAACTGGATCTTGCCCTCATGCTCCTCTGTTCACTGATTCCTGGCACCATGAGGATTCCTCCTGCAAGAGGGAGACTTTAGGGATTTTATAGATATATATTTAAGGAATCAATAACTCAGATTGATTCCATAATTAAAATAGCCCCAAGTCAGGATCGGGTTTAAGGTAGTTTATTTACAATTAGGAAGGTAAAAGGTAGGGAAATAGAGAGAGGGAGAGGCTAGTCCAGGCCTGGAGAGGCCTGGATGGAGAGAGAGGATTAAAAGGCTAATTAAACTAGGCTACAAGCCACAAGACCTCAGCAATCAGAGAGGCTAGAAGCCTACTTAAGGCAGAGTTTGGAAACGCCAAGGTAGGCCCAGGAAGTCAGCCTAACTTGCCCACGTGACCATTCAGAGTGGAAGCAGCCTGAGGTCTCAGCCGAGCACCTTCAGCACCAAGACCTAAGCGGGAAATGCCCCAACAGGAAGTAACCAACATACTTGAAGAGATCGTGTCTCTCATCATTTCCTGGGGGTCCACCTCAAATTCAAGCGGACAAATGGCAGCCTCTACACTGATTTGGACTGCCCAAAGGGCCGTCCCTTGTTCTTGATTTGTTACTTATTGTCACGTGTGGGTCACTCATCCCCCTCCCACTAAGGGAGGTGGGGATGATATCATCTAGATGCCATGGGTAAGTAGAGTTTTGACTATGAATGGGCCAAGAGCTAATTCCATTTACACACTCCTCAAGTACTCCTGTAGGGAGTCCTCATATTTTAGCTTCTTTTTTTACCCTCTTTACCTTCCATCTTATTGATTCCAAGACAGAAGAGAGGTAAGAGCTAAATAAGGGCGGTTAAGTGACTTGATCAGGGTTAGACAGCTAGAAAGTATTCAAGACTAGATTTGAATCCAGGATCTCCAATCTCTAGGCCTCACTCTCTATCTATTGAGCCACCCAGCTGCCCCTTTTTTAGCTTCTTTTAAGCGATTTCACTTTCACTGACAATAGTTTCGGTAGGGTATACATTCTTCTTCCTGCTAGCCAGCATCCCCCTTGTGCAAAAGTGACCTCAAAAAAGATCTGATGCTCTCTGTACCAATCTCTTTCTTCCTACAACTGAGATTCAGTAGATGGGGGCTCATCATGTTGCAGAATGCCTCTCCCCAGGCTTGGCCATCAAGAGACCAGGGCCTTTTGCCAAGGGTTCAGGAGGCTGGAGTGGGAAACACCAGTCGGCTGCACATTCTTTGCTCTGGGGAATGTCCTAGAGTACATATTGTGAGGAGCTTCCCATCCATCCATCCATCCATCCATCCATCCATCCATCCATTCATCTATCTGCCCATCCATCCATCCATCTGTCTATCTATCCATCTATCCACCCATCTCTTCACTCATCCATTGCACAGTGGATATGCAGCCCAGGCTTGAACTCTTCAAGGACTCCTTCCCTTACTCCATGGACTGGGCTAGGAATAAGCCTTTGGAAAATGTGACTTCACTTCCAAGGTAACTTAAGTTCATCTGTAACAGGCTGCATTTCTGGCCCATTAGGGTGAGGGGTGAGTGGGGGAGCCTGAGGCCAGAAGGATCCTGGGCTCAAAAGGCAGATATGTATGAGCATGGCCTGTTAATTCTCCCCTCCATGTATGAGATGCTCCCTGCTCTGTTATACTTCCCATTTGGAAAGCCCACCACTAGACTATACATATGTCTGAACCAATGATAAATCTGACACAGGACAAAAGGATGCTCACTTGTCTGCCCACAAAACTGGCACTTCCATTTAAGAAATGAGTTTGAGAACATGGCACACTTGGAAAGGTCACTTCACTTAGAGACAGGGTCATGGGTTCAAGTCCAGATTCTAGACTATTGAGTAGTGACAGGACAGAGGTAGAGTAATTGAACTCAAATGAAGCTCTCTTTTCCTTAGATGGAGATGAGAAGTAGTTTGTGCCCTACCTGCCTCCTAGGGTGGCTGGGAAAAAAGTGAGTAGGAAACCCTAAAACACCCCAGGATTGTGAGCAATTTATTTCCCCAAAACCCAGGATACACAAATAATGACGGATGGGAATCAGCCCAAGCTTGGAGGCCCCAGAGGGAGAACAGCCTGAGCCTCAGGTGGGATGAGTTCCCTGGGTGAAGAGGAAGAAGGGGCTTCCATCCACCCACTGGGGCCAGGGTTCAGATCAGAGCTGAGGGGTCTGGGAGCTTTGCCTGGGCACATGCTTCAGAAAGAATTGGCATATCAGATACATGGGCAGACACAGCCCAGAGTATTCTCCTGGTCCTCAGTGGCAGCTCTTACTGCTTCCTTCCTCTAATCTACTAGGCCTGCCTCCCCTTCCCGAGGTACCTCCTTCCAGTGGTTCTTGTGTGTGAAAGTGCTCGTGTGTGCGTGCGTGCGTGTGTGCGTGCGTGTGTGTGTGTGTGTGTGTGTTTGTGTGTGTTGGAATGTAATCTCCTGGAGGGCAGGGATGATTTCATTCTCAGTATTTGTGTCCCACCACAGAGCAGGTGCCTAATGAATATCTATTGATTGATTGGCTTCTGGATGTCAGGCTTCTTGCATCTCTATTAGCCATCACTCCCAGGAAGGCTCCTTTGATGCCTCTTCTGAGAACTCAAGTGAACAATGTGGGGAGCCAGAAGGGGCCAGGATGTCTCTAGGCACTCCACTCAGAAGTCACCATTAAGTGGCTTCTTTCCTCCATCCTGGTTGGGAAGGATGCTTTTTCCCTACCAAAGCTCACTGTGCATCCCTGCCCATCACACTTCCTTCTCCCCATCTATTTGGGGCTTTCCTCCCTCCAAAGTCCTGTCCAAACACTCAGGAGCTTTCCCTGCTTGGAGCTGCCAGGGGGTTTGCTTTCTGACTCCCATGCCTTAATACAGAGGTACCTGCTAGAGGCTCCAGACCTGCTCTTCCCAACCAGACACTCCTCTGCCTCTGGGGAGGGGCCAGAAGCTCTGATTTTATGTTTCTTTCCTTTCCCCTCTGGGTCTGGGCCAGAGCCTGGGCAGTGCAGGAGCTCCACGTTTGTTTACTTGGGAAAAGGAGCCCATAATCTCTTTACCAGAGACTCACTCCTGGCTCCTATGGCCAGAGGATTCAAGCAGGCCCCAGAGGATGGGCAGATTTTTACCTCTTTGTATCCCCAGCACTTAGCATGGTGCCTGGCAGGGGCTTCATAAATGCTGTCCGGCTGGAACAGGAGCTCCAAGTGCCATTCCACAGGAGGCAGAGACCTGGCTTGGGTGGGACAAGCCTAGATGGAGTGAGCTAAGGAGAAAGGCTGATTCTCAGCACCTCACCCCCAGGGCCTCCCCTCCAGAGATGGGGGGAAGAAGGGAAGAAACATGCATATAGCACCTACTATGTGCAGGCACTGGGAGAGAGGGACTTGGCTTAGCCCTATTTGACAGCTAGAGAGGGAGCTGGGCACAAAAGAATTGCAGGAATGTTAGGAACAACCCAGTAAGAGAGAGAGGGGAGAAGGGGCAGATGGAAGAGGGTGGAGATAGGGGAAGAGACAGAGAGATGAGGGACAGAAACAGAGACAGAGAGACAGAGAGATGGGGACAGAGACAGAGAGATGTAGGGAAGATAGAGAAAGAGACAGGGAAAGAGACACAAAGTAGGGGAGATAGAGACGGGGGACAAAGAGAGACAGATGGAGAGATGGGGAGACAGAAACAGAGAGAGATGGAGAAAGAATAGGGAGAGACAGAGAAAGAGGGAGGAGAGACAGAGACAGAGACAGAGGCAGAGAGGGGGAAGGGGGAATAAAGGCTGGAGGTGGCCTCTTGTGACACTACAGAGACAAAGGAAGGGACTCTGATGAATCTCGTCTAGAAGCAGTTGGCTTTTCATTCAAGCCTGTTATTTTAACCACCTGTAAAGCAGAACTAAGGGGCATCTTGTCCTGGTCCTGGGCGGCAGAGACCCCAGGCCAAGGAGCCCAAACAAATGAGGCTCAGAGAGAATGGAGCTCTTGGTGGAAGACAGGTGACTGGGGAAAGGAGGCAGGCCTGCTCCTTTGTTCCTCTGTCCTCCCCTCCCCACCCCAGATGTCTGTCCTTTTGCTGCTAGACTAACAAGGGACAGCACTTCCCATCAGCCACCCTGCCCCCAAGGAGCATCCTCAAGTGGCTGTTCAGGAAACCTGGAACCCCTCTGGAGCACTTACTCTTACTGATCAAAAGAGGACATTTTGAGCAGAAAACCAAACCTGCTTTTCTTATGTCAAGACCAGGAAAACTAAACACAGTGGTCTCTTGACAAGAACCTGGGTGGAGATGGGACTGACAGATTCATCAGCTGGGACGTAATTAATTTTACAAACATATTTAAAAATGGTTTGCCAGTGGCTTAGCAGCATAGATTTACTTGGCCTTCTGGAGGACCAGTGCCCAATTTAATGCACCATGATTGATTGTGGCTTGAGAAGGAGGTCAACTTTAGACAATTTCTCCTTTTTATACATTAATGGGGACCCAGGATGAGTCAACTCAAAAAGGACATTTAATATAGCCTCCTCTTTGTGTGGTTCTGGGCTCGTCATGGAAGAGACAGAGTGGAAACAATTTTTGTCTTCAAGGAACTGAAGACATGTTCAGATCCCAATTCAACCACAAAATCTATTTGTGAGACTCTGAGGCAATCACTTTACTTCTCTCAGTCTCAGTTTTCTCATCTATAAACGAAGGAATTGACTCAGATGACCTCTAGGGTCCTATCAAATCCTAAATGCTATGGCTTACTCCAAGTCTATGAATGGCAAGGGATAGGAAGGAAGGAAGGAGGGAAAGAAAGAAGGAAGGAATGAAGGAAGGAGGGAAAAAGGAAGGAAAGGGAAAGAAGGGGGAGGGAGGGAGGAAAGGAAAGGAAAGATGAATTAAATATTTACTATGTAGCAGGTATTATGCTGAGTGGGTTTACCTCCACCAGAGAAAGTTCCCTTTGTCACTATGTTAGTTTTTCCAACCTCTTTGTTGATTTGGAAGGGCAGGAAGAGCTGGTGGGCAGATAATAAGAGGCAGCTGAAATTTCCTGACTGATTAGGCTTAGCATTTAGAAAGTTAGCTACCTTTGCTGGAAGAAAAGGCCAAAATGGGCCAACTGTTCTTATTTGCATATTGCTTTTAAATCTTTGGACCTCCTGCCTATCTTTTAGGATTGAATTCTTTTCAAATTGAGGCAGGATTCCAATTATTAACACTATTTAAAAGCACTGTATGGTACATCCTAAGGAAAGTTGATTTAATCCCTTCCAGTGATTTGCTAACATCTTGGCTTTCTTACTTTATCCCCATTACCTAGGCCTTACACCAGTGTGACTAATCAGTCTTAAGAATGAATGACAAGAGACAGAATGACTACTTCATAGTGCTGATGTCACTTGTTTTCATGGGAAGCCTTTGGTTAGATCCCACAGGATGGCTGTGTTTTCTAAAAGCATTGATCAAAGAGGGTTATACTCCAAAGTAAGAGCTCGCTCTCTCTCTCTCTCTCTCTCTCTCTCTCTCTCTCTCTCTCTCTCTCTCTGTCTCTGTCTCTGTCTCTCTCTGTCTCTCTCTGTCTGTCTCTCTCTGTCTGTCTGTCTCTCTCTGTCTGTCTGTCTCTCTCTGTCTCTCTCTCTCTCTCTCTTTCTCTCTCTGTCTCTGTCTCTGTCTCTCTCTCTTTCTCTCTCTGTCTCTGTCTCTGTCTCTGTCTCTCTCTCTATCTCT
>NC_058132.1:645429014-645459778 GCF_016433145.1 Gracilinanus agilis | reverse complement strand
TGTCTCTGTCTCTCTCTCTCTCTCTCTCTCTCTCTCTTTCTCTCTCTCTCTCTCTCTCTTTCTCTCTCTGTCTCTGTCTCTGTCTCTGTCTCTGTCTGTCTGTCTCTGTCTCTGTCTCTGTCTCTGTCTCTGTCTCTCTCTCTCTCTCTCTCTCTCTCTCTCTCTGTCTCTCTCCTCCTCCTCCTCCTCCTCCTCCTCCTCCTCCTCTCCCTCTTCTGCCCCACCCTCTAAATTAAGCAGCTGGCCCCAAGGTCTAGAACGTGGGGAAATTCTTGCTAAGACTGCAAAGCACTCATTGCCTTTCACAGACATTTGTTAAACATCTCCTAATAGAAGTTATGGTAAACATTTGAACAGCCATTCCAACTTCACTAATCCAAATCTGGGAAATCTCGCTCAGGAGCAACTTTTAGGGCATCAGAAATGCACCTCTCTGAGACTGTCAAGACCTGAAGTGACAGGTTTTCCGTCCTCCTTCCACACGGGCATACCTTCCACATGACACATCCCCAGTGACAGGGAGGGCAGAGGCTCTGGCTCAATCACCCTGGCTTCTGCTGGCTTGGTTTGTTTTAGCCATTCCAACGTCATCCAGATGTTTACTCAGTAAATGCCAAGACTGGTATCATTCAGGCTGCTTATAGTAACATTGAGCTGTTATTATTACTACCCAGAAAACATGGGGCTCTTTTCGGGGCCAGTCCCTGACCTGCATTTCTCACCTGGAATGTACAAAATTGAAAACAACTATTACTTTCCTCCCCTCTTTTCAGGGTCAACTACTCAGGGGCAAATAAGCTAACTATTTACAGCTCTCTGTTGGGGAGAAAACTGAATTAGCAAACAGAATACACATTCACTGGGGGATACACGCACATTCATTATCAAGTAGATCTAATTCATTCTATATTTCGTGAATCGATGAAATAGTAAATAGGGATCAAGTTCCTACTTGGTATTCAGGTAAAGGGGGGGATGGCAAATGGAATGCCAATTTTCTCCTCTCTGGGAATAGATGGGACTAGACTTAAAATGTCATTGTTATAGGGGAATTCAGAGAAGTAAACTACCAACTTGTCCACAACTTATATCTACACCGAGATGGAGAGTGTTGTACATCCTGGGGTGACCAGGCTAAGGGGCAGAACTTGATCTCAGGATCTTTCATACTGGAGGCTGGATTTCCTCTTGGTTATTATTCAAATACTCATGTCTTGAGGCTCTGCCATATGGAGGTCAGCTAAGGGAGGGGAGAGTTTTTGGTTTGAAGAAGAGAAGACTTGCTGGGCCTTTGATAGTGAACTTTGGGTTTCCAAGAGCTGGTGCATTAGAAGAGAACCAGATCTACTCTACTTGGTCCACAAGGGCAGCAAAAAGAACAATGGATACACATTCAGAAAATGTAGGCACATGGTAGTCAGTTAATAAACATTTGTTGTAAGGAAATAATTCTTAGGAATAAGGCATTTGGGGGTCACATGATGTACAAGAGGGAAGATGAGACATTTTCTCTGATCTACCTCGACCTTTCATATCTCTCCAAAATAGAAATCACGGAGAAGAGATAATGCAATCTCAGCTGCCTCCCCAGTCTAAGACACTAAAAGTCCAATCAAGCAAAATGCCCAGGTTAGTCAGCACCCCCACCCCCACCCCCCACCAAGCACCTGGAGGGGTTGCAGAAACCAAAGGAGTGTCTAGCAATAGAATTCAACTCACAGAGCCCACTTTCATAAAGAAAAAAAAAAATCAAAAGGCAGAAGCTTCCTCTTCCTGGGACTGCAATGTGGCGATATTCAGGACTGCTTTAGTGCTTAACCAGAGAGATAAGCAGCAGAGACAACCACCCCAAAGAAAAGAGGAGAAGACAAAGGATTGGGAATGGAAATACATCGAAGGGGATGTGGCAAAATAGGGACACTGATGCATTGCTGGTGGAGTTGTGAATTGATCCAACCATTCTGGATGACAATTTGGAACTATGCCCAAAGAGCAATAAAAGACTGCCTGCCCTTTGATCCAGCCATACCATTGATGGGTTTATACCCCAAAGAGATAATAAGGAAAAAGACTTGTAGAAATTTATCATTTCCCAATCTACAAAGGGATCCATTGGCTACACTGGATGGTCTGAGAGGTTGATGACTCCTGTGTTACAGGGGGATGCAACCCACACAAATAATTGCTTTCAATGAAAGAATTAAGAGATAAAAAGCTGTTTTATTAAGTTAAATCTAAAGAATCTCTGACAGATATATAGGGCAGTCATATCCCTTTTTTCTAGATTGCTGGCATTCATCAAATAAAACTATCTTCAAATACAAGAAGACCAAAGACAAATTTTAAAAGCATTACAATTGCTATGTCATAGAAAAAAAATCATATCAAGGGAAATGTATTTTAAAAACACTTGCCAAATGGTTGCATTGTTTACATTTGGCAAAATTTCCCAAGAGTGAGCCAAAGTTCAGTGAAAAAAAAGTCTCTCTGAACTAAGCCACTTGATCATCTGAGCCCAACTCTCTGAGCTTAGCTCCAAATAATAAGGGATTGATATTGACCCAAAGAGGAGGATAATGATTCAATTAATAGTCATCCTGGAGACAAGACAAATAACATGAGCAGAGGTCACTTAAAGAAGATCTAGCCAGGTACTTGAGCAAGCAGTTTGCTCATCTATGAAATGAAAAGTTAGGATTTAGTTCCCTCTTCCAGCTGGCCTTCTATGATTTTAAATGAACTGTTGTAAAACAAAAGGTTTTCATGTCAAGCAGGGCATTTTTCTCTCCTGGCCTTCAGCTATTACTTCACCAGTTCTAGAGTCTATGATGTCATCAGTGTTTGTCTTCCCACCATTGACACAAAATAAGGTCCCTCTAGCATGGAAAAATAGTCAGATCATTCTGTGTCTCTGGTCCATTCATCGCTCTTTAACTAACTGTTGATTAATGCCTCTGAACTTAGGAAGGTTGGACTTTCCTAGATGAGAATCTTCCATAGATTTGGGTTCTAAAGACTCTCCTACAAAGTGTCATCACTTCCAAAACCTTCCTTGATTACATAACATGACCCCAAAAGTCACCCTACTGTAACCAGGATGAGATAGGAAAAAAGGGAGTGGTCTAATGGCTCCTTAACTCTCACATCTTTTGTTTTCAAACCTACCACAGTATTTAGGAATAATTCGACATTTCTGCTTCTTTCTCCTCCTCTTCTTTCTCCTCTTCCTCCTCCTCCTCCCTTTCTCCTATAATTTATTTCCTTTCTTCTTTCTTTTCCACCCATCTCTTCATTCCTTTCCTCCCTTTCTTTTCTTCTTCTCTTTTCTTCCTTTTGTTTTTTCTTTTTCTTTCCTTCCTTTTTCTATTCTTCTTTCTTCTTTTCCTTTTCCTCCTTTTTCCCTCTTTCTCTTTTCTTCTTCTTTCCCCCTTTTCTCTGCTTCTCTTTCTTTACCTGAAGATAAACCCTCTTAACAAACTGAAGCCAACATACAAGAGATGTAAGGGAAGATGCCTAACTCAATACAAACATATAAATCTACTCTAAAAGAGCTTTTACTAATTGACAATATGTTTAAACACTCACTATAAAGACACAGGCACTCCCACATTCCTAAAAAGAGAATGGAATTTGTTTGTAAATCTGTACCTTTCTTAGACTCCTTGAGGTTTAACAGACACAAGTCTCCATAGTTTCAAAGAGCTCATACTGCCAAAATAATCTCATGGAAAGAAGAGAAAGGAGGGAGGGACAAAAAAGAAAAGCAAAGCGTGAGCTCGAGACCTTAGCAAGTTAAGGATACTGAGAATGAAAGTCCACTTCAGTGGCCCAGAGTTTCTTCTCTCTCTTCCTTTGTGAATAATTATTTTTAAAAATTGAGAAATGAAAGCAGAGAGGGCAAAAGAGCACAATTTATCAGTCTTGATAAATTGCCTTCCTAACTGATCTCCTGACATGTTATGCGGATGCTCTCCAGGTATCTTTGAAGGGCTCTTTTCTATCTGACACCTTATAGCTGACCAGATGGGCAGGCACTCAGGTCAGACCTGGGGGAAGATGTGATGCGATCTCACCTCAGTCCATGTTTCTTGGACTATGTTGCTCTTTATTGGTTCAACCTTAACTTTGCAGCATCACTGATTTCTAGTAAGTTCATAAAGGGAACCAATATTTTTTCCTACAAAAATGGAAATAATTAAGGGCAGGCATCTTTATTTGTGAAATCTTTATTTATGTGCTTTGGCAAACCTAGACTCGGGATTTTCAGGGCCAAGAGCTCCCTGCTCGTGGAATTGAGACAAGAAAAGAATCTTTCCAACGATGAACAAATGAAAAGACTGAACACTAAGTCTTCCCCTGGCTGCATTCCAAAGATTGCTGGCCATTATTTTCAAGAATATATAAAGACCGTACAAGTGAGCTTAGAATTTTTTTTTCCAGGGGTGGAAATACATTTGCACTAAGCCATCCACACTTTCTCCCTTAGTCCATAGAAATATATTGATGTGCTAAGACAGTCATCCTTGAGAATAGAGAATAGTGGAGCCAAATACGGTTTTGAACTCACAACTCTGACCTTGCTAGTCAACTAAATGTGTTAGTCCTCAAACCAAAGTCATGAAAATGTCAAATCAGAATTGGTTTGCCCTAGAAAGAGCAAAGATGTAAAATCACAAAGAAATATTGGGGGTAAAGGGAGAAGCATGTGGAATGAATAAGGCACCATATGGCAGAAATGTGGACCATACCCTGCGGGTTTCTGTGTGACCTTGTGCCATTTCCTTCTCTGGGCTTTGGTTCTCTTATCTAAAGATGCTGATGAGCACAGAGCCTTCCACAGAGGAGGCACACGAATAAATACTGAGCGCTGGGACTCTAACTCTATTCTACAGTACTTCAAGGATAATAAAGGCCTTCAGAGCCAGGGAGCCAGTAATATCATCTCCTCTTTTGTCGTTGAATTGTTTTGGTCATGGCCAACTCTTTGTGACCCCATTTGTGCTTTTCTTGGCAAAGATACTGGAGTGGTTGGCCATTTCCTTCTCCAGTTCATTTTCCAGATGAAGAACTGAGGCCAACAAAGGTAAGTGACTTGCTCAAGTTCACACAGCTAATAAGTGTCCGAGGCCAGATTTGAAGTCAGGAAGATAAGTCTACCTGACTCCGGGCCTGGTGCTCTATCCACTGCACCACCTAGCCGCTCTTCCCTTCATAGATGAAGAAACTAAGGCTTGTAGAGCTGAATTGTCTTGCCTACAGTCACAGAGGTGGCAAACATCAGAGTTATAGGATGGAAATTCAAGTGGCTCCTGACTCCATCAAGCCTTCTCTTCACCAAATCATCCTTTCTTTCCAATTCTAGGGTGCTCATCACTGACATGCTGAAATGCTTCATAGCAAAAACACAACTTCCAAGATATGGAGATAAAAACTTGCTTTACATAATATATCCATAGAAAGAGACCACAGAAATCTGAAGAAACAGTGAAGCCATCATTAACTAGAATGTGGTATTCTTGGGAACTGATATTTCTGGCCAATGGAGGGTTCAGAGGCTCCTAGATCTGGAGCTCAAGGAGAACTTGGAGGCCATTTGGTTCAACTCCTTCATTTTACTGAAGGGGAAACTGAAGTCCATAAAATTAAAGTAATTTGCCCAAGGTTGCCCGGCTGGAAGGAAGGGCTGGAGCTGAGATCCCAGCTTCCACCACACTGCACTGCTATCTGTCGTCAAACATTTTCATGATGCACCATGACTAGCAAAGTGATTCGAGTTATTCTCCTGCAAGTTCAGTGCAGAAATATTACCTACCTCCAGGCAGCATCTCTGGGTACTTACTGATACCCTTCCTCGTCTCCAGACAATGCAGTGACACCTATGCTGGCTTCAATCTTCAAAGACTATTTTTCCTAAGGCTTTGATCCAAAGATGGATTCCCCATGAACTGTCTTTGTAAATAGCAAAACAATCCTTTTCATGGCCTCAGACACTTCCCAGCTGTGTGACCCTGGGCAAGTCACTTGACCCCCATTGCCCACCCTTACCACTCTTCCACCTATGAGACAATACACCGAAGTACAAGGGTAAAAAAAAAAAAGAACTCCTGAGCTAGAAACATTTCAGGGAAAACAGAAATGCCAGCAGGAGGGTTCTGAAGTGCCTGTGGAGGCAGGAAGATGGGCCGACCATCCCTCCATCCTGATAGCCAACAGTGCTTGGCCAAAGGCCGGACCACTGTAGCTACCCAACCTTTGCTCGTGTGATGCAAACACGGCCCTTTAAATAGATCGTGGATGTATTCGGTCGTTTGATACTCAAAACAAACACGTGAAGATGATGCTGTCATTATTCCCGTTTTGACAGATGAGGAAACTGAGGCTGGGGGTGCCGTGGGGACTTGCCCGGAGTCACGGGACCACAACCTCAGCATCCTCTGTTTACTCATAGAGCAAGAGCTGGAAGGGATGGAAAAGACCACGATGAGCTGAAGCGAGTCTTTGACCCCCATTGGGAGCTCTGGCTTTCATGGCGCTCAGAGACAGTCTCCCGTCTCATGTCTGCCTGGAAAGTCTTTGGAAGGGGAAAAGGCATTATTGAACCTCCCGGAGCCATCGGCTGTGGCGGCCAGGGATGCACTTGGGAACAGTTGAGATCCACCAGGTGGATTCCAATATAAATCCCGTCCCTCGATGCCCTCCAGCTGTCTCCTCCTCCTAGCGCAGAAGGCCTTGGGCACTGGTAACCTGGCGTGGGTCTGTCTGACCACGGCCAGGCCCCTTTTCTGTGGTCGCCCTTTCCACGCCCTCCAGCTGAAGACCCAACCTTGCCTTTCCCCGGTGTGCCCAGGAGCGGGTGGGCTTGAGCTGCCGCTTCTCCCAACTCCACGCGCCATCTGAGGTTCTCTCCCTTCACTCCCTGTCCAATTCTTTTACTCATTAGAATTCCAGGGACCCAATCAGTACTTCAGAACTGACACTACGCCCACCCCGAACAGATACATAGATATCGATTTCATCTACATCGTCCACCTCCACTGGCCCTGCAGCCTGAGCTCATTCCTTTTGGTGGGGTCCCTCGGCTTGTTGAGGAGGGGAAGGTGGGGGAGAGTCCCCCCACCTTGAGTGCTAACACAGCTTCGGATGGAGCATCCCTGCTCTTGTTATGGAAGGACAGACTTAGACAGGATGAAACCAGGATTCAAAATCGGCCAGAAAGACGGACAGAAAGGCCTTCTTGGTCGAGCCGTTCTCTCACCACTGTGAAAAGGGGAATCTGGAGGAAAACAACCTCTCGTGCAAGGTCCGACCCTCCCAACACCAGAGTTCCGGAGGTTCCGTGTGGCTCACGTGATTTATAGTAGTTAACAGCGCGCAGATGAAAACCAACCCCCAAAAGAGAGTATTTTCCCCAGACACCTACCTACATGCCCTTCGTTCTCTCCCCAGAAAGGGACTCATTTCGGAGAGCAGGACAGGAAAGGGCAGCCAGCTTGGGCGGCTACTCTAAAAGGGCCCAGTGTGCCCTGGTCCTACCCGGAGGAAGCATGGGAGCAATCTGAAATACCAGGGAGAGGGTGGGTCACGTCCACTTGAGATTATGAAAACAATCCACCCGGCTATTTTGGAACTGGGAAAATGAATCAATTCTCCAGTGTTTTCTCCAGACTAAAAATGGCATCCTATGTCCGTCCTCCTCCTATCAAGATGGGTGGAGAAAGATCCCTGCCTGTGCCAAAAAGGATAACAAACATCTTCAAAGCGTTTTCAAAGGGCAAACGGTTGGCTTAGCAAATCCAAGCGGGATGGCCATCCGCGGCCACCCAAGGGACCCTCCCTGTGAAAACTGTAATTTGGGGGGAGCGAGCCAGAGCCACTGAGGGCAAAGGGGGCCAGAACTAAGACAACGGTTTTCAAATGGACAAAGTGGAAGAAGAACCTTCCATTAGACAGGAGTCTCCGAGGGTCGGAATTGTAATCAGAGACAAAAAGAAAAAAGAAAAGAAAAAAGAAAAGGCTGCTTAAATCGCACTTCTGACACTCCTGAGTTGTGAGGCCAGAGATAAGTCCCTCCATGTCACTGTGCTGTAAAGCAATCTAGACCTATTAAGCCAAAGGAAGTGGCTGCCCGCCTCAGAAGAGGGACCACGGATTCAAGGGATTTCTTGCTCTGAAGAAAACAAAGAAACTTCTCTCTTTCACATGACTTCCCTCCCCACCCCCCAAGCAGGGCTTTAATTCTTTTTTTAGGTCGTGAATGCCTCTCGCCATCTTCCTGAGAATCTTGTTTTGAAATGCCCAAAATAAATCCAAAGAATAAGGGGAAAAAAAAAAACAATTCTGAAGACACAGATATTAAAAACATTAAAAAGAAAAATCGCACGAAACCAGGGAAAGAGGCTCCGCCAAAGAAATCGCCAGCCACTTCCTGGCACTCTTAGACCTGCCATCCTCCCCTCTCACCTGCTTCAAAATGTTTCAACGGACACTTTTTTAAGGCAGAAAAATTCATGTGGGTGCAGGAGAAAGTAGGGGTGAATAAAAAGAAATAAAGACTCGTTAACTCCAGCGCAAATCGTTCTGGTTTATTTCTAAGCAGATTTTAAAATTTATTTTCTTTAAAAATCCTCACCTGGGCAGCTGGGTGGCTCAGTGGAGTGAGAGTCAGGCCTAGAGACAGGAGGTCCTAGGTTCAAACCCGGCCTCAGACACTTCCCAGCTGTGTGACCCTGGGCAAGTCACTTGACCCCCATGGCCCACCCTTACCACTCTTCCACCTAAGAGCCAATACACAGAAGTTAAGGGTTTAAAAAAAAAAATCCTCACCTTCCATCTTTGAATCAATACTGTGTATTGGTTCCAAGGCAGAAGAGTGGTAAGGGCCAGGCAAGGGGGGCTGGGGGGGTGTCAAGTGACTTGCCCAGGGTCACACAGCTAGAAAGTGTCTGAGGCCAGATGTGAACCCAGGAGCTCCCATCTCCTGTGTGACCCTGGGAAAGTCAACTTCTCTGTGTCTCAGCTTACTCATCTTTAAAATGGTAAAAGTAATGGAATAATTGCTTAATAAATGCTCCTATCTAGACTCTAGATATTATTCTGTTATTATTCTAGATATATTATTCTAGAGGGATTGATCACATGGCCTTAAGGTCCAGGTGACCCATTTGAGAGATCTGCAGGTTTGATTTCATTTCACTCCAGGACCAATATTGTAATGAGGGCTGTTGTCAGTCTAAGCCTCAGACCAGGCTAAGCCATGGCAGGAACCTCTCTCTGGGACTAACAATCCTGCCCCCAGGGCACAGGCTGTCTAAACCCAAAAGGGTAAAAACTCCTGGAGCACCCACGGGTGCTAGATGCTGGCCCAGATTTCACTGAAGGCCCCTTTAGCAAAGGCCCAGTATTAGAGACAAGGAGGCGCACCTGGAAGTCATCTTGGCTTCCCGGGCTCAGAGACTGCTCGGTGACTTAGAGTTGGAGCCAATAGTCGAAGCAATTACCTTTGATGTTCTTAAAGGAGCTCTTTGGGGCTTCTTTCTGTGGCTGTTCAATGGCCGACGCCATTCGACCCACTAGGAAGTGCCATTTTCCTGCCATTTTCCTGCCATCTTCGCACGGCTCACGATGCATCACATTTGAAGAGTTTGACGTTGGGATGTTTTCAGCCATTTTTTTGGTGTTGCCAGAAGGGACTACAAAGCAAGTTCCTCATGACCCGGCCCTAAAAATTCCAAGTCGGTCAACAGGATGGAAGAGCTGTAGCCACCCCGGGAGCGTCAGCTTCCTTTCCTGGAAGGAGCCTGGGTGAAGGCAGTGAAGTCTTCCCATCTCGTGTTTAAGGCACGAGCCAAGCCCCAGGAGTCTCTCCAGATCTGTGCGATGACTCCGTGTGAGAGAAGAAGGGAAGGACGCACGACAGCACGGAAGGAATGGATGGCCGCTTCGGAAACGGGAACGCGACGAAGGGAACGGCTGTGCGGGAGCCATTTTTAAATCTCTGGCATTTGCTTTCAGGGCCGCAGAGATCTAGAGCTAGGAGGAGTCTTGGAAGCCATTGAGTTCCACCCCTCTCCTTCCATATTGGAGGTGAGGAAACCGAAGCCTTGAGGGCTGAAGTGACTCATGGGAGGGCGCATACTTTAAAGGTAGGATTTGAACCCAGGTTCTATGGTCCAGGATTTCTCCACACACACGTACCCCACCCGTGTCATTTCCTAAGTGTCACTGAGATCCTGCTTGTCTCTGCTCTGCTCGGGAGCCGCCACCCTACGCCCTTTCCTCCCCACCCCAACACCCTTTGGGGCTTCCACACCAAACCCATCGTCAGTCCTAGCACACTGGGCTGTGGAGCCTGACGCCCCTGAAGTGTGGCCAGGGCCCTCAGGGATCAGCCGACTCCTCCCTGAGTGGGGAAGCTCGCCCCTCTCTCTATTTATGCCCAAGGAACCTGGCCCCACACTTCGTGTGGCCCCATAAGAGGAACCTGGACAGAGCTGGGTCCCAGCTGCCAGCCACTACCACTCCTCTGGGCTAGTGTGGCTTTCTGGGCTGTATTTAGCCTGCGTGGCCAGAGACCACACCAGGTTTCAAACATGGAAGAAAATAGAGATGAATCCTGCCTCTGTTCAGTCGGCTCCGAGCCGTGGTGCCTCCCCATCTTAGTCTTCTTCGTGGGGAGCGAGGGAAAGGCTTGTGGCTCCTGCGAGCCTGTCATCAGGGGGAAGGAATGCAAGGGCCGGCGTCTTTCGGGGAGGTAAACCCTTCCAACTGCCTGTGGCCAGGGCTTCAAACCTGTCTGCTCTGGGCCAAGCCTCCACCTTCTGGTACAGAAATAGATGGGTGCGTTTTGAGTGTGGAGCCACTTGGAAATTTCCCATCAGGGATGGTCTCGGCAACCTCAGCACATCGGAGTGATGGGTGAGCATTTGCGAGAAGAGCCGCTGTGTGCTGGGATGCAGAACCTCCTCCCCCTCCCCCCACCAGGCCACAAGCTGTTGGAGGAGCCGGCCAAGCACAAACAAACCAAATATGTAGGCAAGGAAGGCCAGGTAATATGGGAGGGGGCAAGAACCAGCAGCTGGCTGAGTCACTGAGGTGGCATTTGAGCTCAGCCTTCAAGGACTGAGAAGCAGAGATGAGAGAGATTCTACCTCATGTTTACAGGACTCTCATTCATCAACGCCCCCTTCCAGGCAAAGTGGCCTTCATGCTGTTCCTCTGTGACCTGCCATTGTTCCATCTCCGACCTCTGGGTTGTTGCCAAGCCTCTTCCTCTTTCCAGATCCACATTCCCTTCTCACCTCCACCTCTTTGATGGCCTTGGCTCAGACCAGGGGCCATATCCTAATGGGAAATCTTTCCTGTCTCAGCCCTTCCCCTCCCAGCCCCCAGAATACTTTTCCCCAATTCCAATGATCTCCAATTGATGAATCTGTCTGTGTTCTATGTTCCTCCACCCGCCTCTCTCCTCCATAGACTCTTTGGGCAGAGTCTGCTTCTGTTCCTTTGTGGTTGTTGATGTTTTGTCTCTCTATTTCCAGGGCCTAGCTTGGGGCCTGGAGCACTGGAGGCATTTAAATATTGGTTAGATTCCCCAAAAGCCCCATCATATGGCCCAGTCCTAAGCCATCACTTTGGATGCTAATCACGGCCTCCTGGTCACTGCCCCAGATGGAAGCATCCCAGAGGGCCCACGGAGCGTGTCTGGCCCAATCTCCCACAAGAGCTCCACCAGGGCTTGGGCCACTCTTGGGACCCCCTGAAAGGACAGCTAGGCGATCCCACAGCTGTGCACTCTGTGTGAGATATGGGATCGATAAGATATGAATAAGCCTTCCTCTGAGAGAGGCTTGGTGAGCAGGGTGGGGGGCACCCATCCAAGAGCAGGACGCTCTTCTTGGTCAACATTCAAAGGATTTTAGGGGGGATCATTAATAGCACTTTTCCCTCGAGGCCAAAGAGGCTGCTTATTCTTAGGATCTCCAAATCATAGCTCAAGAGTGGAAAGGACTTGAAAGTCCTCATTGAACAGACGAGAAAACCGAAAAGAGAATGTAAATGCCTTGTTCAAGGTCCCATGAGAAGTAAACGATGAGGGGCAGCGAGGTGGCTCATTGGAGAAAGAGCCAGGCCTGGAGATGGAAGGTCCTGGGTTCAAATCTGAATTCAGATACTTCCTCATAATATGACCCTGAGCAAGTTACTTATTTATTAGCTCTTACTGATCTTCTGCCTTAGAACCATCATATAGTATTGACTCTGAGATGGAAGGTCAGGGTTTAAGCAGGGGTCAGCAACGTATGGCTCTCGAGCCATATCTGTCTCCACCTCCCAACCCGCCAGTCTAGGCAGAGCCCCAGGATGTGCCCCAGAGGGCCCTTCAGCCCCCGCCCCATATATCAGCGCCTTCCGCCTCCATTCTCTTCCTTCTGCAGGCATTTATGGCTCTCACGGCCAAAAAGGTTGCCGACGGTTGGTTTAAACGATAAAAAAAGGGCAATGACAAAACTGGGGATTCAAACCCAAATCCTTTACCTCTAATGCAGCCCTCATCCATGCCCAGCCCCACTAGAACATGGTCATTCCAGGCAAATTTTGCTTCTTTAAAAACAAACAGTCAGCCAGTGAATAAACATTTATTATGGTCTTGCCATGGGTCAAGCACGATGCTAATGCCACGAGTTCCACAAAAACAATTCGGCCAATACTGTGCCTTTTAAAAGGGGCTGGGGCTGGGGGGGCGGAGCTGGGACAGAAGAGACTAGAGGAGAAAGAGGAAAAGGACTTTAAATGGCATTTTCCTTCCAGGGCTGAATGTTGGCTCCCAGCGCGGGCTCACAGGGAATTGACCTGAATTGACTTGGAGCAAGCCAGTGAGGAGAGAAACGCCCCGGCTCCTCTATTAACACATCCCGACAAAGGAGAGGAAATCCTCCCTGGGACTGCTGGATGGGAATCTGAGCCTGTTAGAGGGAGGGTCAAAAAATGGCCTCCCTCACCTCCCCCCCCCCCCCAATCATTCCAGCCTCCCGGTTGGTGCAACGAGAAGCCTGGCCAAAAGGAAACCTTCAAGGTTTGTTCATCAGCCTTCATCGCTGCCAGCCTGCTGGCAATCTGGGCACAGCAGAGGCCCAGAGGGGCACAAGAACTCTCTGATTGAGAGTGACACAGCCCAGGTTGGCTTCCCCATTCCCCCACTGCCTCTCTCTGTGCCTTGGGGCAATTGGCTGTATCTCACTGGGCTCCCATTCCTCATCTGTAAGAAGAATGAAGATGGAGGCAGAAGCCAGTCTTGGATTTGGCAGTTCAGAGGAAAACTGGTCCAGGAGGTAGTAAAGCTACCAGCCAGGCCAGGAGATGATCTGCCTTTGAAGCAATCTGGGTGGACAGCCTGGCTGGAAGTGGAACTCATGTCCTGTGGATGATGCAATGCATGAGACCCCAGAGAGCCAGGCAGGGAGCTGTGGAGGGCTGGCCAGTCCCAGGATGTGCCCCAGCTAGCTAGGACAGGATTTCCGAGGCCTTCCTGAGCTTCATCTCTATTTCCCTTCTGGCCAGGCACAAAGGGATTTAGTGAATGTGTCTTGAATGCATGAATGAATGAAATGCAAGAAAACCATTCAGTCACTTCCCATGTAGGAGATGCTTCTTCAGTTCAGAACTCCAAAGAGGAAGATGAGATAGAAACTCAAGACGCACGAGGGAAACAAAAGCTCCCTCGCTGCTGGCCTTGACTTTACGGCACCAAGCATGGGCAGCCTCCATCCCCAATGGGAGACCGGACCCCCCCCCCCCAGCGACGTTGTGGAAGATCCCTGGGTTGGCCAAGGTCCCACCTCTGCCATTTCCAAGGAGGCTGTGCGGTGTAGTGAAGTAGGAGAGAAAGGGAAGCCCTTGGAGGACCTGGGATGGAGCCTCAGACTTTCACCTGGTGGTCTTGCTTGGAAGCTCAGGTCTGGCTTGTCCCAGAAGATCTGGGCCTCATAACTGCTTCTTGACTTGACTCAGTTACCCTCAAAGGTCCCTTTCAGTTCTGGAGGACAAGATAGTAAAAGGACTCCAATGTAGGGCACTGGGAAGAGCCCAGGCCTAGGTGTTAATGGGCCTGGATTCCAACCCTGCCTCCTAGATTTTACTCCTTACACAACCTTTTTTGCCACTTACTCTCCATAGGCCTCAGTTTCCTCATCTGTAAAATGAAGAGTTTGGCCTCTCTGGACCCTTCCAGCTCTAAATCTATGATGCTATATAGGCAACTCACTTAATTAATCAGCCTCAGTTTCTTCACCTGTAAAATAGGGGAATGTCCTCTGAGGCCATTCCAACTTTCTGTCTATATCTATAGCCATGGTTTGGGCACCATATTTCCTGAGCATCAAAATGCCCAGGCTTTTCTGGATGCTTAAGAACAGATATCGGGATTAGAATCTACCAGATCCCATAATTCACAGGGAGATGGGAGGGATGGGGGAGTGAATGAAAGTGGCCTATCTGTGTGTGGGGGAGAAAAGAGCTCCCGGCACCAACCTGGCCTTGCTGGATGAGGTCCCCTTCTTCAGGGTCTCTTGCAGGTGGGCTCACCTCAGGCCAAGGCTCTCTCTCCCCCTGGGGGTTTGTGTGTGGCTCGGTCAGAATATTCCAGTTTTGGAGTTCAAGCCAGGGATACGGACACAGAAGTTCTGACAAGGTCCTGGCTCTCTTGCTAAAATGCAATGACCAATTAGAAGAGCCACCCCAGGGGCAAACTTGGAAGGATCAGCCCAGCCGTTCTGGGGAGGCTCAAAGACTTGGAGAGGCCTCGTTCGCTCGCTCAGAGCTGAGGTCATCCCTCGTTTCAGCCACACTAGACCACGTGCTAAGCTCTGGCCAGAACCCAAGCCTGGAGCTGGGCCCCTGGGCTGCCTCCCTGCCAGTCCCTGCACACGCAAAGGCCTAACTGGGTCAGGAGCTCGCCGCGGATGACGGGTGGCGGGAAAGCTGACCATCCTTGTGCCCAGGGTAAGCCGACCAAATGAGTTCAGGGACAAGAGCCTTCCTGGGCCCCTCAAGCCATGGGGTGAGGATGCATCTAGGCGAAGGGAAGAGGAAACCTGCAGAAGAGACTTTGGACTTCAGTCCCTGAGGCTCCAGGGTGGACACCACCAATGAATGCAGGTTCTTGGGTGGGGAGAGATATTAAGAGGCCATGGATGGGAGAGTCCCAACCCAGAAAGGGAGGAGGGCAGATGCCTGAGAGTCCACCTTCCAGGAAAAAGAAGCTTGATACTAGGGAGCTTCCTCTTTTAATGAGTCCTCCTTTCTGAGTACACCGAGCTCAGATGTTCCTGCAGGTTCCATGAGGTGGCTGACAGGGAAGACTTTGATTCAAATCCTCCCTTTGGCTCTCCCTAACTGGATATCTGGGCAAATCACTTCCCCTGAGCCTCAGTTTGCTCATCTGTAAATTCTGAGGCACGTCATAAAGTCCTTTGTTAACCATTAAGCTCTGAGTCTCACAGGTGGGCTGATGGGAAAATAAGAGGATTTGGACCAGATGGCCTCTAGGAGGACCTTTCCTTCTAGCTCCAAACCTGTGACTGGAAGTGATGACTTCAAATCATTAGCCCTGATTGTTCCCAACAGAGCCCTGGTGACCATGGGCTTCCCCTTCTAAACTCTCACAAACTGCCCTTTAATGATGTGCTCAAGAATGTACCCAGAATTTCAAAACAAGACTTCAGGTGTTTTTTTTTTCTTGTTCATAGTCCTGGGAGAACAGCATCTGCCCTTTGAAAGCCTATACAACCTCTCTGGTGCTCCATGCCCTTCCAGACATCACCCTGGCAGCTTGGGAATCTAATTGTCAGCCAGTTTTTTTTTTTCTTGTTCAGATCCAGAGACTTGATGGCAGTGAGATGCTGCTTGATTTTTCTGTTTTGGTTATATTTTTCCATGCCAAAAATTATTTTCTTTATAAGGGAAAAAAGAAGCAAATTATTTTTATATTTTATTTTGTGTTGTTGAATACGTCATCTTCCTCCCTCCCCAGGGATTAGGCCCTCTTGTACCCTAACCAGCAGGACTGGGTCTCTCCAGATATGTTTTCCCCTGCTTAATTTTAAAGAAACAAACTTCCTTTTGGTCCTCCCTTAGCTTTGTCCACCAGCATCACCCATTCAGTATGTCCCTGGCCAATGGTTACCCCCATTTCCTGCCTGATGACTATCTTCTAGACTTGCTCTTTCTTTTGTAAGCACTGAGCCTTGGTACCAGCAGAATGGACAGAATCAAAGCCGACAAAGAAAAAATGGAAGATTTTATCTCAGAAATCCCCAGACTAGAATGAAAGTGTGTTTCCAAAGTTATTTAAAAGATCAAGAATAAATGACATTACAACAGAAATCCCATTAAAGCTGTTGGGCAGAGTGTAATTCCCCAGAGCCAAGAACTGGTTTCCCCAAAGATAAACTGACAGAAGATGGACGTCCTCCCAATAGTCCTTCAAAACTGTTATCCCCATTTTGGAGATAAGAAGATTGAATCTTGGGGTGGAGAAGCACCTCTCTCATGCTCATGGGTTTGACAAGTATGAGTGAAGATTTGAATCCAAGACTTTGAACTCCAGACTAGTGTTCCTCCCATCGTACGCTGACCTGGATAACTTATTAATCAGTTAACCAGCAGGCATGGATTAATCACACATCTGGTTCCAGGCCCTGTGCTAAACTCTGGGAATATAAATAAAAAGGGAGATCCATTCCTCACTTTGAGGAGCCTTACATTCTGATGGAGGAGACAATACTACGGTGGTAATGAGACTGTTCTCATTTGGGGCATGGCCATATTAGAAGTCATTCAGTATGAGAAAGAAAAAACCTAAAAGATTCATCCCATGAGGACAACTAGGTGACTCAATGGATTGAGAGTCAGGCCCAGATAGAAGATTTCCTGGGTTCAAATCTGGCCTCAGAAACCTCCTAACTGTATGACCCTGGGCAAGTCCCTTCATCCCCCAGCCCAGCCCTTACCATTCTTCTGACTTTGAACCAATACACATTTTTGATTCTAAGAGGGAAGGATTTAAAATTAAATCAAATATTCATTCCCCAGGGCTTAAAGCTATCTCATTCCAAATTCCCTCTGGTAGAACAGTATCAGAAAGGGAGGGGGTCTTTCTAGAGAGAGGAGTCAGACCCCAGGCATTTCTTTGGAAGTAAACTCATACCCAGAGATGTGCAGCAGTTGAGAACTCTGGGGGCTTGGCCAGAGTTGGTCTGGTTTTTTGTCCTCCTAACAAGGGTTATGGCTGGGAAGTGGTGGAGCCCATTGGGCAAGGATCTGAGAAGCTGACATGATGTTAGGGGTTTGGGTGAGACTTTGGGTGCTGCTTCGATGAAGGAAGATCTGAAGGAGGAAGAAACTGAGATGTCCTTCATCCTCTCCCTTCTGACTGCCACTGCTCTAGGTCAAGCTCATATTTCCTTTCATCTTGATTCTCCTCATCTAGGAGGATGCTAACAAGGGTGAACTGCCTCCAGCCATTCCCTAACCCTAGTCCATCCTCACTGGGAAGCCCTCTGCCAGATTCATTGCCCTGAATGACAACTCTGGTCATCCCAATCCTTAAAAAAAGAAAGGAAGGAAGGAAGGAAGTAAGGAAGTATAGAATCCCAAAGTTTTGTAAAACAGGTTTTAGCAGTACATTCTCAAGAAGACTACTTTCAGATGTTTATAAACAAACACCCCAGCAAACCTTGAGCCCAAGTGGCCTTCTCCTCACTTTGGGGCTGCTCTGTGCAAAGCTGGCAATGAGGACTTTCTCAGGGGCTCAGAAATGGGAGCTTTCAGAGGCTGCCTGACCACCTCTGGAAAGAGGAAATCAGAACCACAAGTCTCTTGGAGGCCTCCTGGTTTGGGGGCAGGGAAATGCTTTTTGACTAAATATGACTTTTATGTGAATTGCTGCTAAAACATGTATTTTAAGAATGGTTTGAATGTAAGCAAAAGCTCATTTTAAACCTGACTGTATCATAGATTTTGTTCAGGAAGTGTTTACCTCAGTTTACCAATTTGTACTATGAACTGAGACTTATGCTAAAGGTACAGTGTCTCAATTCTTAGGAGTTATTGCTTAACATTTGCAAGGGTACCGACTGGTATGTTTATTTTTATGATGGTAACAGTGAATCAGAAAAGGCGAAGATGACCTAGAGATAATTTCTAAAATTAATGTATATGGTGTTGGAAAAATCACAAATGATTCTGGAATTTCTCTGGACAGTTATCCTGAAATGATTCCTGTATAGCCTTGTCTTATTCTTTCGGACGTACTAGGTCCAGGAGATAATACAGCCTTGATTTATATTTACTATGGAGCTGTTCAATCCAGCACTCCTGTTCCTTAATTCAGGTATTGTGACTAACGTGTGAGATGTTAATTATTACCAAAATATGTAAGAATAACTGAGTGATCAGCTTATTAGGGATGTGAAAAGCTTGTTTGAGGGAATGGAAAATTGTTTCTAGACTGCTGCTTAGCAGATTTCTCTGAGCTGTAATGGGTAAGACTTGTCTTTTAAGGAAGGAGAAGGCTTCTGGGATCTAATGGTGATACAGGGTAGGGCTTAGCCTCTACTGGACCTCTTCTGACTATCTAAACTACTAATTCTTGAGTGGCACAGTGATGGGATGAGCCAGTGGCAGCTTTGGCCTGTACATGAAGCCCCCTCGCTACGTGTCCTTTGGGAAGTGAGGAAATGTTTTCCCTGTCTGCCTTTTCTTTTGTGACAAGTCCCATAATCAGCACATGAGGCAAATTGTAAAATTTAAGTTTCCATTTCCCCAAACAACCTATTAGGTTAATAATTGAAAATTATCAAATTATTAGAATATACTTTGAGAAGTAGGTGAAGTTTGGTAATAAATGACTTGTATCTGCAGCCTTAATTTACCACAATTGAAGTTTGGATCTTGAGCTTGGAAACATAACCCCAAACTTTCTGGATTTCCTTCAGAATCTGGGATAAAGAAATTCATCTGTAAAATATTGTTATTCAAGTATTTATAGATTCCCTATTAATGCGAACTTTGCAAAAGGATATTCTATAACAGAAACATCACTTGCCAACTCTGCAAACAACTTAGGAATCAAACTTCTTAAAAGGATCAATTTCTATCAGAAGATGATTTCTGGAGATGAAGTCTGTGGGCTAAAATACCCAAATGTTAAAGTATAATATCAGTTTCTATTGTACTAAATTTTCTCTCTTTATATCTGGTGTTCTAGTTTTTGCCCCAGTCCTGGGTTCTATACTTCTGCCTTAGGGACTGACGCTCCCCCTTGTGACGTGTGTCTGACAGTCCAGGGAAACGGTTTCTGGATACACATCCTTCAAGCCTTCAAGCCTTCAAGACCCTGGCATTCACGGCAGACATGCCCCTGAAGACCCTGTGCCCACAACTCCTCCTCCTCTTCTCAGGGATTCTACACCCCTTATCAGCTATGAAGAAGCTACAGAAGGCTGAAACCATCACCCCATTCCCTTAGATATTTGGAGGTGGGGGGAGATGACATAGGACATTGTACCACTCTAGTGTAGACATTTTTCAGGCAAACTACAGGCAGGAAAATTCCTTTGCTCCCACTATGTACCCTTAGCTGACTCTGAGTCAAAGGTTTGACTTAGTTACTAGTAGACGGGGAATAGAGAATTGAGGCAGACAGTGAAGCCTCCTGGGAATAGGCTGGAGGGATCCAGCAGGCACTTACAGGACAAAACTGCTCGACATGGAAGAGGGCTGCATTGCCAGCACTACCACCCCACCTCCGAGCCTCTCCCCTTTGCCCTGTGCTCACAATCCACCCTGAGTGCCCATTCTCATCCCAATTTTTGTAGTGCTGGGCTTAGGAAGCCTTTTCCATTGTTCTCCATGACTGGCTATGCTTATTTCCACAATTCTAGGCCCCCTTCTCCTCCTATTCCTCCTCCTGACTATAGGCCCCTGCATGATTAACCGGCTGGTTGCTTTTCTGAAGGATCGCTTTAATGTTGTCCAACTTATGGTCCTGTGGCTACAATATCAAACAATTTCCCCCTTGGAATACGGTGAAACTGGTCCTTGGGAATGATTTCCCCAGGGTCCAAGAGAAAAAGTGGGGAATGTGGAACCCCAAAGATATGACACAGAAACTAAGCAACCACAAGCAAACACCAGCTAGGGACTCCCCTATCAGGATGGCACCAAGAAACTCACGGTTACTAACAATAGGGTGTTCGTTAGGACATAATGTAACTAGACTCCCAAATGATTTATGTACACTCTGCATTTAGCATAAAAAGCCATGTTTCCCTCCTAATGGGGTCCAGGCTGGTTTTAGCATCCTGGACCCTAACTCTAAGTTAGCATTAAAGTTCCTATTGCTTATTATATTGTGGGCATGGACTCATCCTTGCTATGGGGATCTGAACTGGGCATAACAGTATGAAGAGGAATGATGAATAATAAATCTGTAAGTAAGTAAGACAAAGCTAACTTGTCAAAGGCCTTTTTTTTTTTTTTTTAAACCCTCACNGAAGAAAGAAAGAAAGAAAGAAAGAAAGAAAGAAAGAAAGAAAGAAAGAAAGAAAGAAAGAAAGAAAGAAAGAAAGAAAGAAGGAAGGAAAGAAGGAAAGAAAGGAAGGAAGGAAGGAAGGAAGGAAGGAAGGAAGGAAGGAAGGAAGGAAGCCAAAGCAAGCCTCTCCTTTGCCGACAGAACTAAGCCAGACTCCTCCTTCAGGGGCCTCCCTGGTCTGACCACAAGCTGCCTGTCCAGGTTTAGCAGTTATTCCAAGGGCAGAAGCTGATTTCCCATTTCCCTGGACACAAGGGTACTCTCCGAACAGGAGGTTGTGGATCCAAGATACGACTCTGGGGCTCCTGACTCTGTGCTGAGGCCCAGGACCTCCTGTCATGTCAGACATTAGGACAGCTGGGAACCCCTGGATCAAAGTCAGTTCTCATTAGTAACGTTATCTTGATTAATTTGCATTGACTCCCAAAAAGTTTATGACATGAAAACCAGGGTGAGAACTCACATAAGCCCCCGTCTAGACAGCTCCCTGCCAGCCTCCAATCACCTCATAATCCAGTTTAAGCCTCAGAGCCAGCCCTTGCCCAGAAAACCTGGGCCCTCCGGCCATAGCATTGATTCATAGAACGTGGGTGTCTTATCCAACACACCTTGTTCCCATCATAAGGATTGGGAAATTCAAGACTAGTGGTTGAGGGCGATTCTTCCAACTCCATGTGTGGGTGAAGACACGGGCCCAGGAATGGCTTCTGGACAAGGTCAGAGCTGGGCAGAGCAGGCAAAGAAAAATGGACTTTGGGAGCTCAGGAAAAGCCATTTAATGAGACTTTCAGAGAGCAAAGGCCCATAGACTTGGGTCTGGAAGGAGTGTAAAGGCCTCCCGGGCCAATCGCCTCTTTTCTGAGAGGAGGAGCTGTAGCCAAACAACAGTAAATTATTTCCTAAAGGTCATTTCATGAAGAAAAGTAGCTAAAATGAGCCGGGAGCTCTAGTCACAGCCTCAAAGACGGTGCACTGCCTTCCTGTGTTGGATAGAGTGGATGCCCTCAGCTATCTTGAACGGTTTCTTTAATACCTGACCATGCTGAAATGCCCGGCATTTCAGGCAGGGCCCCTGTTCTTCCCCAAGCGGTTCCTTCTTAACCTGTGGTCCACGAACTTAACAAATACAAAGATGTGGTGATAACTGTAGGTCAATCGAATTGGATCCTTTGTAACTTACCTACCTCATTTTTCACATTGAAGTCATGGTTCATGAGAAGGGGCCCATTGGCTTTCCCACACCTGTGGGAAAAGAGGGATCTCTCTGTCTCTCTCTCTGTCTCTTTGTCTCTGTCTCTTTGTCTCTCTGTCTCTGTCTGTCTCTCTCGCTTTCCTCTTTGAGGGTAAAAAGCATCAAAATGACTATGATCACAAGTCAAAGGTTCAGAGATGATGCCAGAGACAGGAGTCTTGGCTTGGGATTCAGAGGACTTAGATGTCAATCTCAGCTCACTGATGTACCCATTAATGATCTGTGGCTTTAAGAAAGGATTTTCTCCTTTCTGGGTCTCAGTTTCCTCTTATGACAAATGAAGGTCTTTGAGGTCTCTTCTGCCCCAGTCCCGCCAGACTTCTCCGTCAGATGGCAGCCTCTCCAGCTTGCCTCAGTTTCTTTTTTCATTCCGCACCCTGGGCAGGGTGATGCTTTGCCCTTTTCCCCTCAAAGATTGAGAAATGCTTTGGCTGGTCTGGATCTCCAAAGCAGCCAGTGTCTGCTCCGGGCTCTGAACAATGAACCCTCTGTGGGCAGCCGGGTATCAGGAATTTGCCATCCAGTTCTGAGGCATCTGAGATCACCAGATAAGAGTCAATCAAACCAAAGAACTTTCATTTTTAACTAAAAAGGAGAAACCAGCACAGCAAGCACAAAAACAGAACTTTTCCCATCAATCAACAAATTTGCTTCCACACCTACTATGCACCACATCCTATGCTAAGCACCGGACATACGGAGGTAAAAAACCTGGCCCTGGCCCTGGAGGAGCTTCCCAAAGGGCTTTCTTGATGAAGGCCGGAAGAGAGAGCTTTCCCTAAGAGCTGCCTATATGTTCTGGGTCAAGTCGAGTCACCGTGTGACTCCCAGTGCATAAAAACGCCTCTTCTCCCTTGGCTCCAAGTCCTGACTGCAGTCTACACTGGCAGCTGCTGTGTGGCAATGCCACTTCTCTCCATAATAGCTTTCCCTGAAGGAGAGCACCCCAAGAAATATGCATACCTCCCATTGATCTGTGGAGGCAGAAGGGGGTAGTGAAAAGACCTGAGTTCGAATTCGATCTCTGATATGAACTAATCCTGTGACCACAGGCAAGTCACTTAAAGTCTATCTGAGCCCCAGTCTCTTCACCAGTAAAAAGAGAATGGCAATACGAGTCCTGAAGGGCAGGAAATCAGGCCCACTGCTGTCCCTGTAGACTTTATAATGGCATAGAAATGTCAGTTCTGCCCATCCCCACTGCCCCAAAGCTCCTGGAGACCAGGGACTGGGCCACGTCTTGCCTTTGTCTCCCTCCCTGAAGAACACAGCGCGCAGCTCATGGGATGCTGGCAAGAGAGAGCTCTCCCCGGAGTGGGAGAATCCCTGCATTCGAATCCTTCCTCTCAGGGGTGCTCTCTGGGTGAGTCTGTAGAAGGAAAGGCTTGGCCTACGTGGGTCTCCACTCCTTTCCAGAGCCAGATCCCTGATCCCAAAGATTTCTGTCTAAACCAAGAAAGTGGAGCCAAAAGGGCAAAGAGAGGCCGATCCAGCGGGGCCCCTTTTGAGGAGGCCCAGAGGCTTGGGAGCTGTCTCCGAGGGTTCTCTCCCGCTGCTCTCAGGGAAGAGCCCACAGACGGGGGCCCTGCGGAAAACATTCCAACCATGGAACAGCAGCAGCCAAAGCACAAACTCCCCCAAGCAGCCACATGGCCCGGAGGCCGACACTCCCTGAATGCTGCTGCTGGGATTCATTCCTCCAAATCACAAGCTCAGCATTTTGTGAAGGAGGGGAAGCATCCTCCGGCAGGCTCCAGACAACTGGCCAGAGAGCCCAAGAACGGAAGAGAGGTCAAGGGCGGCGGCTGCTCGGCACCCCTCGAGCCAAGCTGGTTTCGAGCACAAATACCGAGGTTGGGCTCCTCAGCGCGCATGTTGAATCTTGCAGGTTATGGGCTGGCAAGGAGACATCCCCAGGCACCACGGCCCAGGCGGGAGAATGGGCAAGCCACATGCCAAGTGCCTTGAAGCCAGATCTAGTTCTCTGGAAAAACAATGAGTGCAGCCACTTAGAACAGCACAATGATGAGCGGAATCAGTGACGGATCCCCTGGAATCGGTGGAACAAGGGCTCTTCTGGGGAACACGAATCTCCCCAAGTTCCACGAAGGCTCGTGTTTGTTTTCAGAGAACCTGGCAGTGTGGGGCCCGTAGAAAGGGCTTCATTTGTGCCTCCCGGGCTGATAGCTGCTCCTGCTGGCACCAAGTTCAATCCTGGGCACGGGATGCCCCGGGGTGGTTTCTCAGGACCAGGTCGGAGGTCTGCAGTCAGAAATGCTGTGATGATGAAGGCTGCGCCATGTCAGCAGGGCCTCTCAGAGCCATCAGAGGTCCTGCTTGAGAGAAGGAGCCCATGGATTTGGCCAGAACTAGCCTGGATTTTGTCTCACTGGGACACGTGCAAATGTACCTGGGAAAGGGGGCCAAGAAGGGCTACCCGCCTCTGTCCATGATGGCAGGCTGTCCGATCCAGAGTGGGAATAGAACCCATCCAAGATGGGCACCTGGCTTGGTCACGAAGCTCCACACAGCAAGGAACACAGGATGTGAGCTCAGCGGAACACTAACCGGAGCTGGAATAATACTTCCACCGCTCATTGTGACCGTATTCTCTAGACAGGATCCAACCTGTATTTTGTCCTTGGCAACTTCTACCCCGTGTTCCTCATCCTAATCTTGGGGAGGGACCAGAATGCCTGAAGAACGTTGTCATGCTTGCTCTTCCCCAAACCTTGTCTCCTCTCTAAACATGCTCAGTTCCTTTGCCAGACACGTGGCATGATCTCGCAGCCTCCCGACCATCCTGGTGGTCCTCCCTTGGCCCATCTCTGTCTTATTGATGTCTTCCCTTCACTGTGGCTTTATGCAGCAGACTTAATGGACTTCCCATCAGTCCAGACAGAATGGACAAGTGATTCTATTTCTAGAAGCTGTTATTGGTCTGCTCTGACACTCCTGACTGATGGGACATGCATGTGGTCACATCTGGATGGCGTCTAACCCAGCAGAAAAGAGCAAAACCATTAGCTCCCCAAAGCTGGCCGCCATGTTTCTCTTCAGGCAAATTGAGACTTCCTCTGTTTTCTTCGTTGCTACGTCATGCTGCTGATCCTGATGAAGCTCCCCCCAGGCCTTTTCTCACTCAGGCTGCTCCCTAGACATCCTCCCCAGGGCTGGCTGAGGAAGCTGATCTTTTTCTCAACCAAGTGTAAAACTTTCTAGATGTCCTAATTAATTTTATCCATTTAGATCTGTCAGTATACAATTTGATACAAGGAATGTATTGACAATGGCTGATGCTGAAAGGCAGGCCGGTATAGTAGAGGGAGGCATCCTGGGAGGTGGGATGTCCTGGATTCAAGTCATACCTCTGACACATCCTGGTTTTGTGTCCCCCACCTCCCCTCCCCCACTGACTCAGGCATCTCTCCGAGACTCTGCCTTCCAGCCTTATTCCCCATCTGCACTAGGAGGCAGGGATCCCCCATTGGGAGTTCCCATTCCAATGAAATCACAAGCCTGGGACAAAACAAAAACAGAAAGACTCGTCTCATCTAACTTCTGGAGAAACTGAATTAATGGCCCAGACCAGAAATGAACAACAGACCACTGTCTGGATTCCGTCTGAGGGCAGCGGGAGCCACACACCTCCCTGGTCACTCGGCTTCCCCCCACGGGCCATGTGAGGAGATCGGAGGCCAAACAACAGCAAAGCTGGCTACTGTAGCAAACGGAAGGGTGGACATTGGGGAGGGGGGAAAGGAATGATTTCAAGGATGCTGAAAAGAGCCACTGGAAGTAATACAGCCCGGCAGGCCAGCCCGAGGAGGAAAGATTGGCCTCTGCTGACGCTTTGGACGGGAGAGCAGAGATTATGGGGTTTGGTTGCTTTCTGGGTTTCTCCATTCAAGCGTGTGAGTGTTTGTTTACTACGCCATGAGAGTCCTTGGCGCTTTCTACACCACAGCATCTTCCCTCCCCCCCACACACACCCTTTATTTCACAACTTTCTAAAGTTCTTTGCCTTCTGGGCTAAAAAATAATAATAATAAAGTGAAATGAGCTCTATTGGAACGCATTCAGAATCTGCTCTGTTTCATGTCATTAGATCTTCTAATCTTCTCCCTCAGATGAACCCAGCAGGGAAATTGAGCCCATTACAGTACTGACTAGAAGGATGATGGCGGACGACTAGCCCACACCAGGTTATTTGAGGAGGAGCCTGTGGGTTGCTTAAACAAGTAGACCTGCTATGTATTGGCCCATCGGCGATGGCAGCGGGGTGGAGAAGAGTGAAGAAAATGCACATCCCAGTCCTTTTGGGCAGGACTGGGAAACTGAGTGTAGAATATCTCCCAATACCATCAGACATGGGGGCCGGCTTTGCTGAGTGGCTTTTTCTCCCTCCTTTAAAAAAGCATTTGTTACAGGAACTGTTTGGATGCTGACAAGGAGAGGAAAGGGCACATTCAGAAGTGAAGGTGATCAGAGACAAAAGCTACTAAGGGAAATCAAAGTAAACAAGAGGAGAAACTAAAGGAAAGATTCTGTTTATTTTCCTTTAGACTCTTGGATGATGTCAGCTCGAGGAACCTTTTGCCTTCTGGCGAACATCTGAAAGGGATTTGGTTGTGGTTGCAGATGATCACTGCAAATTTAAAGTCCAGTTTGTAAGCACTGAAGGAAACAGGGTGGGCAGGAAAGCACCAGACGGCAAGTCAGTGACTTGGAAGACAAGGCAAAGAAGCCAGAGTTCTGATCTTAGCTTGGTTCCACACTGGATTATTTTCCCAAGCAGATACTCAGTTTCTTCATCAATAACATGACCCGGTTAGACTTAGAAGATTAGAAAGTCCCTTCCAGATGCCAAATTCTATGAGACTGTGATTAAAAAATCAATCAGAAAAAAAAAAGTCAAGCAGGAGTTTCAGAGCAGACAAAGACTGACAACAGCTTTCAGAAATGGACTCACCTGCCTCTTCTGTCTCTACTCATGGGAAGTCCACAAAGGATTCACTGAGAAACCCACAAAGTTTATTGGCATCTACCTTGGGTAATGAATGAGGCATTCTCTGTTGTCTTCTATAGAGCTTAGGGGGCAGTCTTTACCCAAAGGACTCTGGGGGGGCCTACTCTCTGTGATAGAAGATCTTCGCTCCTAGGCTGGGTTTGAGCCAGGGGCTCCCTTTCCATGTCTCTTTCTCTTTTACCAAGCCCTCTGTGACCCATCCATTTTGACTTTAAATTAATCAGTTCTCACTAAATCAGTCAATATTCCTTAAGCATCTACAATGTGCCAAGCATTACATGTTTACGGAAGAGTCATTTCATCTCTTTGGATGTCACATTTTTCATGTGATAATGTCCTCTCCAGCCCTAAAACCCTTTGGCCAATCTCAAACATCCTTGAAGTGGGGAGAGGGGAAAGTAGTAAGAAGAGAGAACTCATGTGAATTAGGGCAGTAGAGCATAAAGCATTATATCTGCAAACCTTGCTGTCAAGTCCTCTTCATTAATAAGCACTGGTTGGGAATTCGGAAGCCAGGTTCTAGTCCCATCTCTGCCAGACTAGCTATCTTACCAGACACAAGTGGCTTCTTTTCCCAGGGTGTCATCCCAGGGTCTTGTAAATTAAAAAGCGTACTAGATTCTCTCTAAGTTCTCTTACACCTTAAATATTCAAGCCAAGCCAACTCAACTCACCAAGGCTCTAGTGAGTGGCTCCTCTGTTCAAAAAATTGTCTCTGGATCCAAAGGCAGAAAGAAAAGTAATCCTTGCCCTCTAGGACAGAAGAGTCTACTGGGGAAAGGAGAATGGAGACATGAATAAGTGCAAAGTTTGGTTTTAGGACTGGATTCATGATGGCCTCTATCAAAGCACATCAAGGCAACTTAGATCTTCAACTTAGAAGTTCATGAGGTTGTCCAGGGCATTGAAATGTTAAGTAACTCGCTCAGGGTCATCAAGACTGAGGTCTGGTCCTAGCTTGGCGCCAGCATATGTGAGAATGGATCCAGACACGTAGGCACTGACTGGAAACACAAAATACTTACATCTGGTCTAAAAACTCATTTCAGAAGGGAGAGAGTGCCAGTGAGTGAAAGAATCATGAAAGCCTTCCTGTAGGAGTTGGCCTCTAAACTATCCTTTGAATTAAGGAGCTATGGCACCACGATGGCACCTCTTCCCCTCTCTCCCTTTCTCTCTCTCTCTTTCTCTCTCTTAAACCATTACCTTATCTTGTATCAATTCTGAAACAGAATAGTGGCAAGGGCTAGGCAACTGGGGTTAAGTGACTTGCCCAGGGTCACACAGCTAGGAAGTGTCTGAGGCCTTATTTAAACATAGGTCCTCCAGACTCTAGACCTGGCTCTCTATCCACTGAGCTACCTGGCTGCTCCCTCCAACCTTTACCTTCTATCTTGAGAGATAAAGTCCTGAGGACTGGGAAAAGGGAAGGAAAGAGCTGAGAAAGGATAGTTATCACCAAATAATAGAAAGGCTGCTACATGGAGAAGTGACAAGATAAGTCTGGTTTATCCCCAGCAGAGAAAAGTTAGAATGATGACTCGGTTGGACTCGATGGTCTCCTCGGTCCCTTCCTGCTCTAAGATTCTGTGATTCTATTAGAAGGGGCAAAGTTCAACCTGAAAAGCCTGGCAAGAGGAAAAAAAAAGAATAATGAGAAAGGAGAGGGGAGGCGGGGAAAATTCCACTGGGGAGCTGAACCAAGAAGGACAAAAGACGAAAGACAGAAGGCACCCGTGATTTTCCCAAACGACAAAGGCGAAATTTTTCCACCAGACAGACAACTGTGACTTTTGGCCAAGTAGACCCAATGCATCATGTGAGTGAAAGCTCAAGGAGCAGCGGAGAGAAGAGGCAGCCCTACTCCATGTAAGTTCTGCTGTTAAAGGTCAGCTAAATGCACACAGATCCCAGCATGGTGGCTGAATCACCAGGCTACAGCAAGGAATGCTGGCCTGGGTCCTCCATTCCTCCTTCTTTTCACTCCCCTCCCCCCAATCCCCCCCATTCCTCTGCATACGCACACATTGCTGGAAGTGGAAATCCTTAAAATGACGAGCTAGAAAAGAAGGACTGGCAGGATTTGGGGACTGATTTATTTGAGAGGAAGTAGAGAGCCAAGGAGGAGAAGGAAGTCAGGGAGAAAAACAAACAGTTCTCTTCTCTGGGACTGCCTTCTTCATCTCCTTCTCCTTTAAATAACCAAAAAGGAATCCAGTAAAGATTTTAAGTGTTGACAGTTCCCATTGCAAACTTCTCCAGTCTTTCATTTTATAACCTCATGGGGAAACCTGGAGGACTTGTATTTGCTGATTTATGGTAAAATGAACAGGACCAGGAAAAGAGCCGGCATTATAATAACATTATAAAGAAAAACAGCTCCGAAAATTAGCTGTGTAGCCAAAACTGACCTCCGGAGTTCCCAAAGAAGCCCATTTCATTTTGGTGGAATGTGCCTGTCACATAGTAGGTGCTATATAAATGTTAGCTATTATTACTGATGTTATTATTATTGATATTATTATTATTATTATTGAATAGCTCTCCTTTGAAAGATCTTTTCCCCTTCCTGACATCAGGCCTGAATCCACTTCTTTATACTGTTCCCTCCCCTTTCTCCTTTCTCCAAAGTCAAGAAGAGCAATTTCATCCCTATTCCACCTGAGGCTCTTCAGTGAAGAGGCATTTTCCAAGCAGTGGGCATCATTGGCTGTCTTTGGTAATCCCTTAGTCTTATAGAAATCCTTGGGTAAATCGCTTAACATTAATCAACTCAGTTATAATTATCTGCCAAATGAGGCAAATGCATCCATTTCAAAAGAATCCAATGAGATTAATTAAGAGAACACATGAATCTGCCTTTAGCTCCTAGAGCAAATGATTACTTATATCTGCGGAGAACAATGATTATTTTCAGGCGATGTTCAGAGGCAGCACCTGATATCCTCTCCCAATTAGAGGTGACACCCTTTACTTGTTCTCTTTCTCAAGGGAGCTAATTGGATCTATTCCGTATTCTTACACTAACAGCATTCTACTGGATTCTCACCAACAAATGCCATCCCATTCACTCATCTCAGATCACAGATTCCCTGGTGAAATCACAGGAGAGTTTGTTCCAGGCATCTCTATCTCTTCCAGCAGACACTAACTTTGGTCTTAGAGGATGACCTGTCTTCCTACTTTAAGCATTTTGAGGACATTCATTGAGATCCACTACGAACCTCTTAGTCATTACCCCAGATTTTGGTCACTGTGAATGCCTATAAGAATACGTACACAATGTACAGCACGTTTAAATCCAGTTCCAATCTATTCACCATGTACAGTGAAAAGAAAGCTGCATCTGGAATCTTAAGACCTGGATTCAAGTCCAATAGAAACTATTTACTATGTCCTTGGGTAAGATCCCTTCACACTGGACTATCTCCCTGCTCTTATGGCTCCATCCTGACTGGTGAACCTTCTTTTTAAAGAAGTGCCCAAACTCAGCTGATTTCTCTTTCACTCTTCTTTCTTCTGTTCCTGATTCCACAGTTTTCTTCAGTATCTCATTAGCTTTCTCACCCTTTGACCCTGTAGCCCTCTCCTGCTTTTGGAGAGTGATTCCCAGCTCCCTTCAGTTCCCCTTAATGTCTTGTTTTCTCTCATTCAAATGGAAGCTCCTTGAGGACAATGGCTATCTTTCTTTTTCACTTTATTTCTGTCTCCAGCATTTGACAGTGTCTCTCATATGATACTGAATTGTCTGTTATCCTAATTTCAATTCTCGGAGGTTTCTTTTCTTTTTCTTTTTCCTTTTCCCCTTCCTTCCTTCCTTCCTTCCTTCCTTCCTTCCTTCCTTCCTTCCTTCCTTCCTTCCTTCCTTCCTTCCTTCCTTCCTTCCTTCCTTCCTT
>NC_058132.1:645415226-645428704 GCF_016433145.1 Gracilinanus agilis | reverse complement strand
TTTCTTTCTTTCTTTCTTTCTTTCTTTCTTTCTTTCTTTCTTTCTTTCTTTCTTTCTTTCTTTCTTTCTTTCTTTCTTTCTTTCTTTCTTTCTTTCTTTTCCAGACCCCTTTGGCAATTTGGTGAATCCTATGGACACTTTGAAAATTAATGTTTTTAAATAAATTAAATAAAATAGGATTGCAAAGAAAACTGATCCTATTGAATATTATCTATTTATACATATATGTATGTGCATAAATAGTAACACAGACACATATACATTTTCTATGGATCAATCTATCAACTTATTTAAATAACCAAATCCATGGGCACCAAGTTAAGAATCTTTGCTCTACAGTATTCTCATCTGTCAAATGAAGGAACTGGATGAGATGGCTTCCAGGTTGCCATCTAGCTCTAAACTTATGATATTTAAAATATTTATCAAGCAATGAATATGTACAAAGCACTAGGGCAGTGATGGGCAAACTAAGGCCTGAGGGCCAGATGTGGCCCCCTGAAATGTTCTAACTAGCCTTGGACATTATTCCTAATCTGACAAATACAATGAGTAGATACAATACAATTAAACTTTGAAAGAGTTGCCTTAGAAACAGACTGACAGAGAAGCATTTCCTTTCCTTTGACCCCCTCTTTAAAATGTTTGCCCATAACTGCACTAGAGTATTGTACTAAGTAAAAGATATAATGAAGGTATAATATAAAATAAATGCTGTCAATATCTAGGTAAGGCAATACGAGGGAATTTGATGAGGAAGAGTTAGCTCCTGAGGAGCTGTCATGATCAGTGCAGGTTTCTTGTTTCTTTTTTATCTTTTTTAAAAAACAATATTTTTCCCAATTACATGTAAAATAATTTTTCACATTTTCTTTTTTAAATTGTGAGTTCCAAATTTTCCCTTCTTCCCACCTTCCCTCTCTGGCTCTCTCCTTCCTCTCTCTTCTCTTAGGGCAGGATTCTGGTAGGAGGGAGCAACTGAACAGACCTTTGAGAGAAGACATATATTTCATGAGATGGAAGTGAAGAGGGAGGACCTTCCAGGCATGAGGAACAGCTTGGGCAAAGACCCAGAAAAGGGAGGTAGATTTTCCAGTTGGGAGGACAGTGAGCACATTAGTTTCAGTGGAAATGCAAGGGTAGAAAGAGGAATAATGAACAACGAGGCTGCAAAGGCAGGAAACTGACTGTGGAATGATGGGAATTGTCTAGTGTGCCACTGTCCTTAGGCATTGTCTAGATAGAAATTATTTCCAAACGTTTCCAAATTTATTTTGTTTTTAGCAAAATTCACAGTTTAAAAATCTGGATTTATCCACCAAATATCAGCCCCAAAGTGCCCAATCAGCACAGGGCAATGGGAAAATCAGTGGCTCAAGCACTCTTTTTATCTAAAAGTGGATTCATTGTCACCACCCAAGCGTTCCCCTCTCTTCATAATCTTTCCTGGTCTCTTCAAAGGTTTCCATTCTCCAGGCTGCCCAGATTAGAATGCCCCTCCCTTTGGGCTCTTCCTTCACCCTCCCCACCATACTAGAGCAGTCAGGCATCCTGTCCTTTCTTTTTTTTTTTTTTTTTTTTTTTTTTTTTTTTTTTTTTTTTTTTTTTTAACCCCTTAACTTCTGTGTATTGGCTCCTTGGTGGAAGACTGGTAAGGGTAGGCCATGGGGGTCAAGTGACTTGTCCAGGGTCACACAGCTGGGAAGTGTCTGAGGCCAGATTTGAACCGAGGACCTCCCGTCTCTAGGCCTGACTCTCCATCCACTGAGCTACCCAGCTGCCCCCTATCCTATCCTTTCACATCAGCCCTCCCACTTCTTTCCTCTGCTTTCTCTTTGCCCTGGCACTACCCTAGTTGAAACTCATATTGGACTAACTGAGGCTCAGCTTCTAGACTAAAGAACTAGTCAGTGTTGC
Source organism: Gracilinanus agilis (assembly GCF_016433145.1). Taxonomy (NCBI): domain Eukaryota; kingdom Metazoa; phylum Chordata; class Mammalia; order Didelphimorphia; family Didelphidae; genus Gracilinanus; species Gracilinanus agilis. The sequence continues at coordinate 645,426,787 of NC_058132.1, read as the reverse complement.
TGAAAATTCCCTTTCTTTGGAAAGTCTCTGCTTGCGTTTTTCAGTAGAACTGAGTGAATCTCTCTCCATGAACCTCTTTTCCACTTGGCTCAATAGACTTGGCATCATAAGCCTTTGGGCTTCTTTTAGTCCAGGCTGGCAGATGGCACCCAAACTCCGCAACAGCCCAGCGTCCTGGAGAAATGGTCGCGTAAAAGCATGAGGTCTAAAGAAGGAGCTTTAAATTGAGAGATAAACATGTAAATCACTGCACATTAAAATTGGAATCCACTTAAGCAAAGAAGTACTTTGCAGGAGGAACTTGACTTAAACATCGAACAGGGATGACACATCAACCTCAGCTGGGCAGGGCTGAGAGGCAGGAGAGCTGCATAGACATGTACAGATGGGAAATCAGGACAAAGGTGGGAGCCACAACTTTCTGGGAAGGGACCTGGAGGCAGGCAGAACCGAAAGACTGAGGCATCTGACCCAGAGTCCCAGGGGAGTCTTCCCGATGGGTCCTGTGAAACAGCTGGCTAATAAGAGCAGGTTCTCCCTGAGTCTCCCAGCCCCCATCAAGAGTGAGAGTGGGAAGAGGTGGGAAGGACCAGACACAGAAAGACCAGCAGGCCACAGGAACTCCTCCCATAGCAAAGGAAGACTCAGTCTGTTGAGCCAAGGGGGACTGATTCTGAGTTGAGTGCATCTGTTTTATTTATTTATTTTTTAAACCCTTAATTTCTGTGTATTGGCTCCTTGGTGGAAGAGTGGTAAGGGTGGGCAAGTGACTTGCCCAGGGTCACACAGCTGGGAAGTGTCTGAGGACAGATTTGAACCCAGGACCTCCCTTCTCTAGGCCTGACTTTCAATCCACTGAGCTACCCAGCTGCCTCTTTGAGTGCATCTTGCAGGAGGACTCTAGGAAAACTCAGGTCTATACTTCCCCACCTTCCAGGCTGATTCTCCCTCTGAGTTCTCCCCCTTTTCCAGATTAAGCTAAACACCACTAATGGAACATTCTTCCTAATCCATGGCTCTTTACATCAGGTCACTCCTCTCCTCAAAAACCTTAGATACTTCCCTATTGGCTTTGAAGACTTTTGCACTCCAGATTCGAACCTAGATTTCCTCAAAAGGTCAGGTGGTTCAGTGGACCCAGCATTATGGAATCAAGAAAACCTCGGCTCACATCCTGCCACCAAAGCTTATTACTTGTATGACATGGAAAAATCACGTAAACGCTCTGGACTTCAGTTTCCCCATTTATGAAATGGCGATAAGGACCGTCTATATCATTGTCTATATCATCACATGTCATTGTGAAGCTCAGATGAAATAACATATTAAAGAAGGAAGAGGGAACAGAGCACTTATTACACATTAATTATGCGTCAGACACTGTGCTAAGTACTTCACAATGATTTGTAAGTCGTCACAATTCTGCAAGGTAGGTGCTATCATCATCCCCATTTTACAGCTGAGGAAGGTGAGGCAAATGGAGGCTTAATTATATGCCTGGGGTCACAAAGTCAGTATATGTCTAAAGTTGAATTTGAACTCAAGTCTTCCAGATGCCAGGCCTAGGACACTATCCACTGTACCACCTGGCTGCCTTAAATGAAGAAAGCACTTTGCAAACATGAAAGCCCCGAGTATTAAATGTTAGATCCTGATTCTCCCAGCATTCCTCTGGAAGAATCTCATTACTTTTCTGGAATTCATATTCTCTACTTTGTGCAATATATGTGGCTTTGCTCACACCATTCCTTCAAGCCTAAAATACATTCCCTAAGCCTGTGGCCACTGGAAGACATTGTTCTCATTTGCCCATTTGCCAGCGGAAGTCTTTGGATGCCCGGCATGGACATCTTCCCTCCCTCACTGGCAAGTTTGAGGCTCGTGGGTTACCCTCAACCTGCTTTAGCCGATGTCCTAAAATGGTTTTCCACATTACAGCTCCTTGGAGCTACACGTGAGAGGTGGGCAAAAGGTAGACACCAAAAGTGGATGAGCAACTCCGAAATGCTCTCAGCAAGCCATCACACCCGAGGTTCTAGGCTCATCCCTGGACATGCCCTTCGAATGGTTTTTATTATCAAGAAGTTTTCCTCTGCTATTTGCAGATGAGCTTCTTCCAAACTTCCACCTCTGCCTCACTAAAAGGGTCATCCATGAACTTCAAACCAAGATCTGAAGTAGGAAGCAGAGTCCTGGATTCTAGTGTTCCACAGGACATGACTTGGGTCAAACCACTCAACCTCTCTGAGACCCAGTTATTTCCTTTGCTGTTTATTTTAAAACCCTTAACTTCTATGTACTGGCTCCTTGGTGGAAGAGTGGTGAGGGTGGGCAATGGGGGTCAAGTGACTTGCCCAGGGTCACACAGCTGGGAAGTGTCTGAGGCCGGATTTGAACCTAGGACCTCCCGTCTCTAGGCCTGACTCTCACTCCTCTGAGCTACCCAGCTGCCCCTATTTCCTTTGGGAAATGGGGCTAATGACAGCTTATAAAAGCCTGAAGCAGGAGGACGTCAGGGAGGTGTCTTGAGTTTATAAGTCTAAGAAATCCAAAATGCTTGAGTTGTCTTGAAGGAAATCAAGTATCCCGAAAGCCAGAGATTGGGAGCAAGCATGTTCCTGGCGTAGGTACAGAAAAATGGTCCCCAGATAGGAGATTCCAATAAGGAGATTCTATAATCCTGATATCAGTTCTTTCTCATTTCAATTTGATTTTGTTAACACGTCCATACAACTCTGTGGAGCTCATCTCTTAATAAATGAAGGAATATTACAGGTCAGTGTTTTTTTTTTTTTAATTGGAGCTGTAGGTTATTGAGAAGGAAAGAGGCACTTTGCTAATGTAAAGTTATTTTTTTTAAACCCTTAACTTCTGTGTATTGGCTCCTTGGTGGAAGAGTGGTCAGGGTGGGCCATGGGGGTCAAGTGACTTGCCCAGGGTCATACAGCTGGGAAGTGTCTGAGGCCAGACTTGAACCCAGGACCTCCCGTCTCTAGCCCTGACCCTCAATCCTCTGAGCTACCCAGCTGCCCCCTATTTTTCTATTTTAAATATAACATTTAAAAACCATGCACAAGGAAATCAATCACTCTCTTTCTCAACTGCTCCCATCAAAGTAAACCTGGGGCATCTCCATGCAAGCCTCTGAACGTCTCTCTGCCCATTTGCTCATCAATAAAAGTGACCGGGCAGGAGAAGGTAGTCTCCCAGGCTTCCTTCCCTCTATAACCCTTGGCCCATAATCTGACATGCATTTAGAAGTAGCTGAGAATGACACCCTCTCCACACCAAGAATTCTACTTAAGGGAGGAAACGGATAACTCTTGCAGTGGAAAGTGTAGAGCAAGAGAGGGGAGCCTGACGTACTCCAGAAATAACAACAAACAGAACTCCCTCAAAATAGCTGGTCCAGGCTATTAAATCAAAGAAGTAGGGGTGAATGGGACCTTGACTTCATGGCTCAATTAATCCAATATCTTTACTGGGGCCCAGACAAGGTCAAAACTCATTATTTCCTGCTTTCCTGTAGGAGTTAAGGGGTGATTGAGTTCGGGGTCCCCCCCTGCCCCTGTATAGATCACGTGAGCCTGAGAGTTTCCCACTCAGATGTCAATGGGTTCCCAGATCTAGAAAGTGAATGAAATGAGCCACATTTCAGAGGAAGAGGAAGAAAGTATCCAGAATCGTTTCTTCTCAAAATCGAAACTCCACATTTCACCGAGAGCTCCAACAACACAATGGACTGCGGGACAACAAGATAAATGGAGAGCTGCGGTCTGTCCTTATGAAGTTGGGGGCAGGAGGTCAAGGTCAGGGAGCCTGGTCAGTGGCTTCATCTCATTCCATTTCCTTTGGAATCCGCCAAAGGAAAACAAAGACCACTTGGAAAAAGGCAGCCTGTAGGAGAAAGTGCCCAAAGGGAAACAAACAAGCAGCCACTTTCTTTTTCAGGAGCTGAGAACAGTGGAAAGGGAAAGCGCTCTGCTGGATGCCCTGGAGAGACAGTAGCCATATAAGAGAGGAAAAAAACCTTCTCAACTGGGGCTCTCTCAGTCATTTCAGGACTCCAGGAAGGCCCAGGGCACACAGAAGAGCATCCTGAAGCCTGATTTGAAAACATGCGAGTTATAGAAATGACAGAAATATGGAAATCCATCGAATCGGAAATTCCCAAAGAACAAAATAGAGACAAGTTCCTAGGTTCAAATCCGGCCTCAGACACTTCCCAGCTGTGTGACCCTGGGCAAGTCACTTGACCCCCATGGCCCACCCTGACCACTCTTCCACCAAGGAGCCAATACACAGAAGTTAAGGGTTAAAAAAAAAAGATTTAAAAAATAGAGACAAGTAAAGAAACGCAAATGAAACAGAAAGTGAGCAGTGGTGGGGACTGCAGCAAAATTCATTCAATCCAATATTTGAAGGGTTTGTAGTTGGCGGGGAATACTCCCAGCACCTGAGCATTAACATTCTTTCCAGTTCAATTCAAATCAATAAAAAAGGGAGACTCTCTCCCCTCAAGAAGCTTACACTCCAGGTGGGGTGGGGTAGGGACACAACATGGAGACCCCTGAGCAAGCTCCAGGGGAGTTTAGGCAGAAAAGAATACAGACACCGGCTGGATAATGAGAAGCTTCATGTAGTGGGATGGGGGGAAGGTACTCCTAGGCAGATCTTTGAAGGACATCAGGAATTCCAAGAGGCAAAGGTACAAAAGAAATCTGTCCTAGGCATGGGGGATGTCAGCAAGAAAGGAGATGGCACAACTGGCATGGAGAACAGCTACCGTGTGCATGCTTGTGTGTGTGTGTGTGTGTGTGTGTGTGAGAGAGAGAGAGAGAGAGAGAGAGAGAGAGAGAAAGAGAGAGAAAGAGACAGAGACAGAGACAGAGACAGAGACAGAGACAGAGACACACACACATTTCTGGAAAAAACCTCGTTTGGTTACAATATATAATCTTTGTGATGTATTGTTGTAGTCTCCTGGCACATTTTGTTTAGGATTTTTGCATCTGTATTTCTTTTTTTTTTTTAAACATTTTTTTAAACCCTTAACTTCGGTGTATTGGCTTTTAGGTGGAAGATTGGTAAGGGTGGGCCATGGGGGTCAAGTGACTTGCCCAGGGTCACACAGTTAGGAAGTGTCTCAGGCCTCCTGTCTCTAGGCCTGACTCTCAATCCACTGAGCTACCCAGTTGCCCTCACATGTGTATTCCTTAATGAGATTGGTCTAGAATTTTCTTTCAGTTTTTGCTCTTTCTGGTTTAGTGATCAGAACCATATTTACTTCATAAAAGGAGTTTGGCAAAACTCATTATTCCCTGTTATTTTAAACAATTTACTTAATATTGGGATTAGCTGATCTTTGCATGTTTGATAGAATTCACTTGGGAATCTACCTGGTCCAGAGTAGGGCCTCTTAACAGATAAGATTAGCCTTGGGATCAGGAGTCATTCTGCTCCTGGCTACGGCATTTACTAGCTGTGGGACCCAGAGGAAGGCGACTAACTTCTCTGAGCCTTAAATGTCCTCAGATATAACAAGGGGCATCTCTGAACTTCGTCTCATGCTGTAGCCAGTAAATGGTCAGATTTTCTGCAGACTTTAAGGTGTTGTCTTCCTATTAGTCATTATTCTAAGGCGCATCACCATTAAAAGGCAAGTCTCTCCTCGTCTCCCACTTCCCGGCTTCCCATCTGCTCTGCACTATCTGCTTATGTGTCCATCTTTTCTTTGGAGAGGTGCCCTCTGGCTCCCATTAAGGACCAGCTCCCTGTTTACTCTCTGGATGGCTTCCCTGGCCATGTGGGGACAGATATCTGGCCCTTCGCACTGACACCACTCCATGAATCACTGCTGCTGAAAATGGCCGTCCCTAGGGGGCATCGCACTTGCACCACCTTGTCTGCAGGTCAGCAACCACTATTCCAGGGTCACCTGCGACACCCAGGAGGTAAAGCCAAGGAATCTTTCATCTGCATTTGCCTGCAATGCGTTAGCTCTTGAAAAATAGAGCCGTGAATCAGCGGCAGCCACAATGTTGGCAGTGAGCGAGCCCTACCTTCTGCAACAAGTCTTTGTGGATCCCTCTTCATGCTAAGAGCCTCCGCTGCCATTCTCTCTCATTTAGCCTGTTTGGAGCTTGTTTGTGCCATGTTGTCTGCTTTTGACTTCCCCCATTAGGCTGGGAGCTCCTTGAGAGCAGGGACTGCCTCGTGCCCTCCTCTGTAGCCCTGCCTGGCACCTAGCGAAGTGCTGACTGACTGACTGCTTACACAGATGAGTTCAGGGCGGTTTATACTGTTCAGGCTCAGATTCTAGCTTGGGCATTATTAGGGCTATTGGACGGGAACCTCAAAATCACACTAGGATGGCTGATGGGTGGAGGGCACCATGGCTTGTCTCTATCAAATGCTCCTTCCTGTCCTTGGCAGAAAAGTGTTGGGGTGTGGGTGTGGGTGTATCTGGGGAGGGAGGAGGAGAGTCAAAGAGTCTCTGACACTCTATTGGTCTGTCTGTCTGTCTGTCTATCTATCTCTTTCTTTTGTACTTTCTGTCTGTCTTCTTTGTATTTTCTTTTCTTTTCTTTTCTTTTCTTTTCTTTTCTTTTCTTTTCTTTTCTTTTCTTTTCTTTACCCTCACCTTCCATCTTAGAATCAATACTGTGTAATGGCTCCAAGGAAGAAGAGTGGTCAGGGCTAGACAATGGGGATCAAGTGACTTGCCCAGGGTCACACAGCTGGGAAGTGTCTGAGGCCAGATTTGAACCCAGGACCTCCCGTCTCTAGGCCTGGCTCTCAATCCACTGAGCCACCCAGCTTCCCCACTTCTTTGTATTTTCTAACTCATGTAGATCTTGCTTTCCTTCTACCACATAGCCACACAGTAGAACCTAAGTTCCTTCAAGGCAGGGACCACTTCATATATATATATACATATATAAATATATACATATATTTGGTATATTTGGTTCTTACAGCCCCAGAATCAAAGGCAAACACTGCTTCCCTCACTAAGGATTTACCCAAACTCTAAGATGGCAGCATGCTTTCTCTTCCACCTGGGGGGTGGGGGATAGGAAGAGGCATTAATATTTATATAACACTTATTATTAGGATATCCCATGTAGGGCACTGTGTGCTTTACAAATATTATCTCTTTTGATTCTCACAATGTTATCATTATTCTAATATAGTTGAAGAAACTGGGGTAAAGAGCTGAAATGACTTGCCTAGGGTCACATAGTAAATATCTGAAGCTGCCTTTGAATTTAGGTTTTCTTTATTGTGGGGCAGCTAGGAGACACTATGGATACAGCCTCAGGCCCAGAGTCAGGAGAATCTGACTGAGTTCAAATCTAGCTTCAAAAACTTACTAGCAGGGGACAGCTAGGTGGTTCAATGGATTGAGAGCAGGCCTAGAGCTCAGACTTCCTGGGTTCCAATCTGACCTCACACACTTCCTAGCTTTGTGACCTTGGGCAACTCACTTAACCCCCATTGCCTAGACTTTACTGCTCTTCTGCTTTGGAATCAAAACACAATTTTGATTCTAAGACAGAAAATAAAGGTTTAAAAAATAAAAAGAAATTTACTAGCTGTGTGACCCTGAACAAGTCACTTAACACAATTGACCTCAGTATCCTCATCTATAAAATGAGCTAGAGAAGGAAATGGCAAACCACTCTAGTATTTTTGCTAAGAAAATCCCAAATGGAGTCACAAAAAGTAGAACGTGATTGAACAAGAACAACTCCCTTACTCCATCCTCTTTGCTACCGAGCTCATTGACCTAAAGACCGTCACTGGGGCCAGCCATTCTGTACTCACATCACCAATTTCATTAAACATTCCATTTTGATATCCAGATGAACAAGATTGAAATAAGAGGTTTCGAGTTCAGATCCAAAGCAACACCAAGACAAAAAAATTGGGAAGACGATTGAAAGGGTGTTTCCTCTTTTCATACTTCAATCCAGAATATCAAAATACAGACACTTGGGGCGGTGTGTGTGTGTGTGTGTGGGGGGGGGGGGTGAGTTTTCCCCAGGCACATTCCAGGCTTTTTTCTAGGCAGCACAAAAACGATTGGCAGAGTCGCCAGGCTTTCCCCTCCCAGCACCAAAGCTAAAACTGAATTTCATGGCAACCCAGATGAGCCTCTTCTGGTCTCCTGAGGGTCTGACGATTTCAGGCAGAGAAAGACTTCCTCCTCCACTGTGGATACTGAAACAAGGTCTATGTTATGTTCCAGCAACTAGGAATGAGTCACCTTCAGCCAGGGGAAGCCCACTGCCAGAGAGCTACTGGCCCAGGTGTTTATGTCTCCTCAAAGGGTAATCTGCTGGTGAGAGCCACAAGAAAGGGGACGAAGATACCCCAAGGGTGGAGCCAGTTGGTTCCTCTGAAATCGATCTCCCTGGCTTCCCCACCCCATTCCAACCATAAACTCCGGCTCAATTAGTAGCTTTGAGAAGCAAGGATTGAGGTGGTGAGCTTTCCATCCAGACACTGGCTGTTTCATCAAGTACATAAATCCACAATTTTCATGAAAGAGCTTCTTAAAACGGAGTTGACTCACCAGACCACACCTAAGGGAGTGCTCCCACTGAGGTGCCCGATATGGCCATATTTAACTCAGTGCCTCCTTTTTGGCTGCTCCAAACTTGTGATTTCATCAAGTTGGAGGGATCCCCGAGTGCACATTCTCTCCAGCAATGCTGATTCAGTCACTGTTCAGTCATTTACAACCTAAGAGGATTACTTGGGAGCTCTGGGAGATCTGGGTGACTTGGGTGTCACAGGGTCCGCTTATGTTTGAAGCCGAGCTTCAGCTCAGAGCTTCTGGATTCCACGGCTGATGCTTTTATTCATGGTGCGGTGTGCTCTCTTCCTAGCATCTTGAAATAGGAGAAATCTCCCAGAAAACCTCTCTCCCCCTGGTGGCTACCCCTTCCCCACCCCCTATGAATAATAGCCAGTGATTTCCATCTGGGCTTTCCCTTCTCACTCTAAGTCGCATGAAGGAGAGAGTGATGGAAACCAGAGGTGAAAGCCTGCTCCCTCTCTGGGGGGCCAGCTGATCTCCAAAGCCTGAAGCAGCTTATTTATAGAACCGAAGCAAAACATAGTTAGGACACCTCCTCCCTGTGATTTATTTTTTCGGAGACTCAGCACTAATATGCTTTACTTTCTCCTGACCCGAGAGCAAACACTATATCTGGAAAGTATTATTTACCAGCCTCCCTATCACAGGACTTCTCTGGGACAAGAGCCACCCCTCCTCTGCGGAGGAGACACTGGAGGCCTTAATGTTTCAGGCACTCAAAATCTCTTCTCCATTCAGCACGAACCGTATTTTTCTCGAAGATGCCCACAAAGTCCTGGCTTCCATTTAAAATAAAGCAGACTTCCTCTTAAGATTTCCCTCAGAGGGGCAGCTGGGTAGCTCAGTGGAGTGAGAGTCAGGCCTAGAGACGGGAGGTCCTGGGTTCAAAGCCGGCCTCAGCCACTTCCCAGCTGTGTGACCCTGGGCAAGTCACTTGACCCCCATTGCCCACCCTTACCAATCTTCCGCCTATGAGACAATACACCGAAGTACAAGGGTTTAAAAAAAAAAAAATTTCCCTCAGACAGTCACGTCAAAGACTCAACTTAGAAGAAGTAAGTCAGCCTGACGCAGAGACTCCTAGAGATCTCCAGGGGCTCCAGAAGTCGTCCCCATCCCCACCCCTGGCTCATTTCTTGTCCATCCCGGGCAGTTACTATCCTGGCCTGGTGAGGGATCAAATGAGTGAATCTTCCTACCTGAGCCAGGGCTCCATCCAGCTTTCATTTAATCATTCGAAAGCCCAACTCCTCCTTGTCCTAATCTCCACCAAGAGGGCTGTAAATCCTCAGCAGGGACGGCGGTTCCGGAGGGGCGCTCGCTGTACGGAGCTCCCATTTGGGCAGTGAGGGATGGAAGCATCTGCAGGGGATTTATCAGCCCCCCAGACTTGAGCATCTGGAGGATAACTGAGAGGCTGACAGCCTCGGCACGGCCTTGCTCCAGGGAGCAGCTGCTCCATGAGAAAAGTTGCTTTTTACAAGGGAAAAGGGGGGGTGGAGGGGGGAGTCAGGGCATTCCGAGCCCCGGGCTGTAACCTAACACCCGAGAACTCGGATCCCTCAAATTCCCTTCGGCGGGGCTCCCCGGGTTTGCAAGCGGGTGGATGTGCGAAGCTTTGGGAACAGATACGATGGTGATCTGGCTAGAAGCTGCTGCCAGCTTCGGCCAGGATGCATTAAAAAGAAAGAAACAGCAGGGAAAGCTCAGCCCTCCGCACCTAAGCAGACGGGATCCAAGTCCATGCTGGCCCTCGTCTCGTTTCTCTCATTCGGGAGGGAGAGATGGGAGCCTTCCTAGGACTCTCCTAGAACTGGTCAAACCTCAGGCAGGGAAACCCCTTCGCCCTGCTGTCCCCTGGCTTCCCTCCACTCAAATGCTTCTCTTCAAGGCCACCCCCAGCCCACCCCCACCCGCCGCCCGGAAACTTTTCCCCGGGAGGAGGACAGAACTGGGGCCGGGTCAGTTCAGAGCAGTCAGTTCTCTCCGCGGGCACCGGGATGAGGCGCCTGGGTGGAAGGGCTTGGGGGAGGCGTAAAGGAGGAAGTTGGGGAGGGGGACCTTTCACAAACAAGAACCGGGGACAAAGCGGGAAAAGGCAGGAACCTCGGGACGGAGGGAGCTAGTCTCGGTGGCAAAGGAGGGCAGCCCCAGCTAAAGAGGCCGGCAAGGGAAGTGGAAAAGGTAAGGCAAGACAAGGGAGCGCGCTGGCCCGGGGGGCCGTACCTGGCTGTAGGCCTGCTGGAGATAGCTGTAGGGCATCCTCCTCTGGAAATCTCGGCTCACGTCTGCTGGGCTTCGGCTCACGAACCCGGAGCTAGCCGTGCGGGGGTGCCCGTCGGAGGCACCGGACTCATCCTCTTGCTCGCAGCGGCGCACGCAGCGAGCCCGCTCCAGCAGGGCGCGCAAGAAGCGTAGCTCCCAAGCCGGGCCGCCGCCGCGCGCCGATCCCAGGGGCGCTCGGGCCCCGCACTCCAGGCGGCAGCGCAGCCGCTCCTCCCGCAGTCGTCGGCGGCTGCTCAGCGCCTGCTCCAGGTAACGCACGGCTGCTGGAAAGTCCCCGTCGGAGAACGCCTCGACGCCGCGGTTGTAGAGCAGCTCGAAGGGCTGCAAAGCTCCCTGTTTGCCCGCCGCCTGCACCAAGCCCCCCAGCAGCAGCAGCGCCAGCAGTAGTAGCAGCAGTAGTCCAGCCCACGGGCTCCTGTGGTGGCCGCCGCCCCGCATCCTCCTGCTTCCGCGGCCCCGCAGCTCCTGGACGCCAGCCCTGGGACGGCTACGCTCCCCGCTGGCCGCTTCCCCGCACGCACGCTGCAGCGGCTCCTGCTCCGCTCTCAGCCCAGGCTGCAGCTGCCGGCTGGTGTGACTCCCTCCTGGCTCCCTCCGGACTGACGGACAGACTGATGGAGTGGAGTGAGCCCACGTGGGCTGCAGAGAAAGAGGGGGGGGGGTAGAG
>NC_058132.1:645414471-645415173 GCF_016433145.1 Gracilinanus agilis | reverse complement strand
AGAGAGAGAGAGAGAGAGAGAGAGAGAGAGAGAGAGAGAGAGAGAGCACTAGGTAGCTTCTGTTTGTCCTGCGGGGGCCAAGGCGGACACCCCGCGGACTGTGGGTTGGGAGGCTTGTTTGTCCTCCTCCTCGTGTGCTGCCTGCCGGGGCTGAGGCTGGGAGCGCTGATCCAGGCAGGAATCGGCTCCGGCACTCAGCTCGGCTTTGATTTCTGCCCCCCACGCGCGCCTGTTCTCGGAGTCCAGCCCTCGGCAGTGGGACTCTGCACCTCCGCCCTTCGGCCCGGGGCGGCCCAGGCTGCGCTGCGCTGCGGGGCGGGGAGGACCGGACCCCTTGGCCTCCTTTGCAGCTCCCTGCGTTGCGCCTGATCGCGCCTGGATTTCTGGGTGGGGTTTTGCCGGAGAGGCTGTGCCAGTAGCAATGTAAGGACTGGCCTCTCCAGCGTCGGTCTCCTGACCCCTGGCTTCGGGGGCTGGCCTGTCCTCCTCTCCTCTCCTTTCCTCTCCATTCCCACGCCTGGCACCTCCTCCCCACTTTCCCAGTACAAAGTTTCACTCTTCCAGCCTGGGATCGCAGAGGAGAATCTGTTCTACACAGGAAAGAGCCCAGAATTCGAAACGAGAAAACCAAAGCGCAGTGGATGGAGGGCAGATGGGGACCATCGAAGCCAGCGTCGTCCCCTCCCCCACCCCCCCCCGGCC
>NC_058132.1:645366224-645394541 GCF_016433145.1 Gracilinanus agilis | reverse complement strand
TTCCTTCCTTCCTTCCTTCCTTCTTTCCTTCCTTCCTTCCTTCCTTCCTTCCTTCCTTCCTTCCTTCCTTCCTTCCTTCCTTCCTTCCTTCTTCCTTCTCCCAGATTTCTCTTTCTTCGTAGTAAAATATTTTTCTGATGACAGACATTCCTTTTGCTACTCTTGTCCAGTTCTTCATAATATGCTGCAGTCTTCTAACATCCATTTACCTCTTCCTTGCCAAGTACATCATACACATCACCATAATTACCACGTTTATTGTTTTGTTTTTCCCAGAGGCTACACTGGCCCTGTGGACATTGGCATTAGGACCAGGGAACCCTCAAGCTGTGCTGATGATTTCAGGGAAGTTGAGAGAAGGAATAGACAAATCCATTTCTTCTCTATGTGGACTAGGTGAGAATAGGTTCTGTCTGCACAGAATGATCTTGTCTTCTGAAGTCACTTATCCTAACAGACCCTGGACCTTAGTGCTTTCTTTATATCTTGGTCTCCAGCTCCTGGAACTGAAGAGGTATAGATGAGCTCATTGTTTTTGTTGTCCTCCCCCACCCCACCCCCCAGCCCTGAGCTCTCTCTTCCCAGTGTGTTACTTGAGAAGAAGGAAAGGAAGCATATACATGTTGGGTAGACCAAGGAAGGGCTCTTGGGAACCAGGACCCAAGCACTCACTTGGCTTAGATGTGTTACTATGTAGTAACATCTTCACCCAAACAACAACAGACCCAGAGTGATCATCCCCCTCGGCAGATGTTTATGGGTAAAACCACCAAATGCCGAGTAAGCAGAGACATTTAACAACTCTCTGGGGAGTTTGGAAAGTTGTTTGAGAACAAAAAATTAACCGGATCCCAGAGCTGCATGGAAGGAGAGAAGAGAAATCCTGGATGTCTGGAAATGAAGCCATTTGAGTAGAAAACCTACCATACAGGGCAGCTCAGGAAAGAGGGTGATGTCTGGCCTCTGCCACTTCAATTCTACTCCAGGCAACAAATAGTATTTTTGCACTTATCAAATACATAAAGCCCAGAGCTTGGGGCTGAGGATACAAGGGCACAGGGCCTCCACTGTGTTGTCGTTGACCTAGAGGACTCTTGGGATAGAGCCCCCTACCTAAATTTTAGAGGGTAGAAGACTCCTTTCCTCATGCAGTTTGATATCTTATCTTCAGCTTACTGTGTCAGTGGCTAAGCACATTGAAAGGGTAAATGACTTGCCCAGGGTCACACAGTCAATATATGTCAGAGCTCGACCTTAAGCACACATCTTTCCTCAGTACCTTTGGCTTTATCATTCTCTTACCTTTGGCCTCTGGGACCTCTTTCTCCCATTGGTGAGTTCCCCTAGGAGCCTGCATTCTCTACCTCTGCCTCTTCCTTGAGGACAGGGACTGTCTTTCTCTTGTTTGTATTTGTACTCCTAGAACCTATCACAGTGCTGTGCATACAGCAAACATGTAATAGATGCCTACTCACACTGACTAACTGACTGAATGATTCTTGGCTCCAAGTACTTCCACTCCAGAGAACACTTAGGAAACTTGGCCTGTCTGCTCTAATTGCCTTCAAAGCCTGCCATGTAAGAAGTCTCTTGATGGCAGACATACCTCATTTATTATTTTGTTTTCACTCTAAACAGTCTCTTTATAGCTTGATCATCCAGCTGATCCAGCAGACTGTGGCTCCAGATGCCTTTTAAGCATCTTTAAAAATAAGACAATTCTCAAAAGGCAAATATCCATCCTTACGAAAGTCAGGAAAAAAAGAATGGACTGAGAGACATCCCATGGAACAGTTTAAGAGGCACCTTTTCATTTTTCTTCCACCATGATAGACCATTTGACCTCTGATAACTTTCCTAATAATTACCATTATTAACAATTTCCATTCACTTACATTGTGGAACACCGTGTGATTGCTCCAAGGAGATGACATATTCTTGAAATAAATGCTGTGAAGAGGAAGAGTGATTCATCACCAAGACATGTCGAGAAGGAATCTTCATCCTTTCCTCTTGGGCTGATGGCCTCCAGGGTGTACAGTAATTTAGACACTGTGATGTAACCATTGCATACTTAGAGCTTGGCTTTTGGCCCAATGAGCACAGAACCCAAGCCCAGCTTACCTTGGTTCAATTGGCAGGCATGTCATTTACTACCAAGATCCTCTGGTGGGCACACATAGACCCCATTCCCATTCTTTCCTCTGCCTTTGACCTCCATGTCATCCTTATGGTTATTATACAACCCTGTCAGTGCTGAGCCTTAGCTGAGTAAGAACATACATTCCTGGCCCTTCCAGGAGCATCTTAAATGTTCTTCAAACCTCTATTCCTTCATGATCCTATACTTAAAGATGTCTCCTTCCCTCACCTGTTATCTTCTTGGCCTGGGAATTATAAACTTGGGAGGGATCTCAGGGACCCTCTAGTCCAATTCATGAACATCTCTTCTATACCATCCCCAATGTGGGAGTATCCAGTTTCTGCTTCCACAGCCCAGGGTTTCCCTTTCTGATTAACCTTTGCAAGAGAGTTTTCTTACACAACTGAGGGAAAATTCCAGATTCCTACAGTTGCCAATTGTGCTTTTGGACACATAATTTTTAGGACTTTTTTCTTGACACAAATCTTAGGTTTGTTTATTTTGTTTCCAAATTCTTAGTAGAGTTCTCTGGGGTCAAGCAAAACAATTCCATTTCCTCTTCTCAATGACAGCCTTTCAGAGACTAGAAGACAGATGGCTGGAACAATGCCTGCCCCCCACCTCTCCCTTGCAAAGCTTCTGTGCTCCAAACTGCCCCCCAAGCCCGACCAAGATGCTTTGAAGGGTCTTCCATTGCCATTGACTTGAGGTCCTTCCTTCACTATCCTGGTTGTCATCTGGGTGTCCTCTGACTTCCCAATATCCTTCCCAAAAGATGACACCTGGAACTAGACACAGCACTGCAGAGGGACCAATAAATAAGGATTTGGGAAGAGCAGCCTATGTGCCAGGCACTAGGCTAGGCTCTGGAGATACAAACTCAGAGAATGAAATTATCCCCATACCAAAGGAACTGACATGCTAATTTAGGGGACAACAAGGTGGGGTGTGTATGCCTGTGAACTATAATTCTCTGCCTAATCATACTTCTAACACTAATCCTCTGTCTCTCTCTGTCTCCCTTCCTCTCAGTCTGTCTGTCTTCCTCTCTCTATCTCTGTCTCTCTCTCTCTCTCTCTCTCTCTCTCCCTCTCCATATATATATACACATACACACATACATGTATATATATTTACCATATATACATACATAGGCACAGACACATACATAGAATACCTGGAATGCTTTCTCTCCATGTACTTATCTCCTTGGCTTCCTCTAAGTCCTGAGTAAAATCTCACCTTCTACAGGAAGACCTTCCCAATCTCTCTTCATTCTGGGGCCTTTCCTCCATCTGTTAATTGCTTCCCATTTATCCTGTATATAGCGTGTCCTGGATAAATCTGTTTGCATGTGGTCCTCCCTATTTTATTGTGAGCTGCTTGAGGGAAGGAATTATCTTTTGCTTCTTTTTATATTCCCTAGCAGTTAGCACAGTGCCTGTCACAGCAGGCATTTAATACATATATGTATATATATGCATATTTGTAGCTTTATGTGTATGTGTTTACTTAGGAATAAAAATAAAGAACAAAGAAGATAATTTTTTTCTAATTCTATAAAATAGTTTCTTGATAGCTCAATAGGTGTGATACTGAAGAAGTAAATTAATTTCGGTAGGATTGCCATTTTTATTATATTAGCTCTGCCTACCTATGAGCAATGAGTGTTTTTCCAATTATTTAGATCAGACTTTATTTGTGTGAAGTGTTTTGTAATTGTGTTCACATAATTCTCGTGTTTGTCTTTGCAAATAGATTTCCAGTTATTTTATATTGTCTAAAGTAATTTTAAATGGAATTTCTCTTTCTAACGCTTGCTGCTGATTTTTGTTGGAAATATATAGAAATGCTGATGATGTATGTAGGTTTATTTTGTATCCTGCAAACTCGCTAAAATTATTAATCATTTCCATTAGTTTTTTTAGTTGATTTTCTCAGATTCTCTAAGTATTACATAACATCATCTGCTATGAGTGATAGTTTAGTTTTCTCATTGCCTACTTTAATTTCTCTAATTTATTTTTCCTCTCTAATTGCTACAGCTAGCATTTCTAGTACAATATAAAATAATAGAGGTGATAATGGGCATCCTTCCATCACCACTGATCTTACTGGGAAGGCTTCTAACTTGTCCCCATTGCAGATGATACTTGAAGATGGTTTTAAATAAATACTACTAATTATTTTGAGGAAATGCCCTTTTATTCCTAAAGAAGATAATGTTAATAATGACTAACACTGATATGGGGCTTGTTAAAAGGGAAATTGGAAGATCCTCTATGTTGAATGTAACAGGTGACCAGGGTAGATACAGAACAAAGATGGCGGCTTTTCAGTCTTTACCAGTATAAATAGAAAGTACAACAGCTATCTGTAACAGATGCAGAGGAACCTCTTTAGGAGATGGAATAGACCTTTGGCTAGGACTTGGCTCAACCTAGCCCTCCAAGGGTTCCCTCTTCTGCCACAGACTGTTAACCTGGGAAAGAGATCAAAACGATGACTGGGAATTTTGCTTTATCTAGCCAAGGAACAATCTCAATCTAAGATAATCTCCACTTAACAAATCTTCTTTTAACCAACAAATCTGACTGCTATTGTTCTTTTATGATGGTTTATTAAAATGTAGGATGATTGAATTGGATCACAAAAGAGGATGGTAGGAATCTCTTACTAACACCCAAATGAATGACAAAGTCGTCTGCCCTCAGCCACAGCCAAGGCAAGCTTGGACATCCTCTTTATCTAGATGTTCTCCTTATATTAGCTGACCCTAGGCTAAGTAAATGTAGCAAAGTCTCTAGGTTGTGAACTGATCTGGTTGAGAAATACACTGAAGCCTCAATCCAGGCATCCTCAGGGCTAACCCTCCAGGTAAACTGCTAGCTCAATTGAGACCACACAGGTATTGATTTCAGGGACCAGGAACAGATGCAAGATCACAGTAAATCTCAAATCATGAATCACTTTCTCAGAATTTGGATGATTTCAGTCCAGGAGTGGGTCTCCGAGCTGTTTCTCCAAGCTGTCTCTCCTCACAGAGTTCAAGAGCAACCCCTGAAAGTTCCAACAGTCCCTTTACAGGCACCGTTGGCACCCTAGAACCCTTCTGCCACCAACCAATATTCCATTCTCTCTGCTTTCTCTGCTCCTGCACATTTCTTTGTATCTTTTGCAAAACCCCTCTCTTCAGGCTTTAAGCTTTCCTAAATGCTTCACAAATATCTCATTTTTATCCTCACAGCAAACCAGGAAGGTAGGTACTATTATTATCTGAATTTTGTATTTGAGGAAACTGAGGCAGAATTTAAGTGACTTGCTCAAGGTCACATGGCTAGTGTCTGAATTGGGATTCAAAATCAAGTCTTGTTGATTTCTGGTCCAGCATTATGCCCCTGGTGTCAAATAGAATAGAGCTTATTTTATTGGGTAATAAGGTAGTTTTAGAAAGAGGGCAGGGGCAGTTGAGAAAGTCAGGAGAATGTCTTGTTCAAGTCTGTACTGAACTATGGGTGCTAACTGCTTGGAAATCCTGTAATTGTGTGGAGATGGGGATTGATTCAGGGAGAGCCCACCTGAAGGGTCTGTCACCTGAAGGGTGTTGGACTCTTATAAGTTCAACTAGATTGGATCGGCGCAGATGCTGCCCACCTCCGAGGTATGTGCTTGGGGCTTTCCCAGGGCCAGTAGACTGGAGGAGAGAGCCTTTGCTAAACTTGGCTGGGGGCCCAGAATTTAAAATTCTTCTTCTGACTTTAGAAAAGTGGAAAAGTAGCCTATGACTCCCAGCCTGTGAGCTCTGTTCTTATCCCCTGGGGAAGGATAAAGGTCCAGATGCCTGGAAAAACAAATAGTGAGGAAGAATGGCTACTGTGAGTCAACTCTGGAGCCCCTGAGCCGAGGAGGGTCTGAAAGTTAACAAAAGCCTGGGTGACCCAGAGACAAGGTTCTGACTAGCACCCCTGCTAGCACCTCCTAGGCACATGCTGGAGAAGACTGGGAAAAGTCGGACTCGGCCACGTTTAGGCCAAACCCAACCCCAAGAACAAACTCCATTCAGTGGTTAAAAAAAAAAAAAAAGTGAAGGGCATCTAAGGCCAAAATACTTTCTACAGGAATTCAGTCCTTGGTGTGACTGGGAATCCCTATGGCGTATGCAGGCCTGTTCAGTCTACAGAAGCTGCCAGGAAAAGTTCATTCTGACACTCCAGCCCCTCTCCCCAGGCATGGAAATGACATGAAGAGATAAATGTGGCATCAGAAAAAGACTGCTGGATTTGGAAAGAAATGACCTATTTGAATCCAGGCTCTCCCATGTATTACCTCCCTGGGCCTCAGTTTCCTTCTTGGTAAAAAGAAGAATCAGATTTTAAATTGGAAGGAACCTTGAAGGTTATCTAGTTCATCTTCCTAATTTTACAGACAAAGGAAGTGAAGTCCACAGAGGGGAAATGACTATAACTTGCCTAAGATCACATAATTGGGATTTGAACCCAAGTCCTTTGATCCTAAAGCCTATATTCTCTCTATTGAGCTGGAGGGATTCAGAATATATAGTCTCTAAGGTCCCCTTGGTATTGTCTATGGTCCGAGCATCTTCTGGGCTCAAGTACACTGTCAGCAAAGGATCCCTCTACGTGGTGATCTTGGCTGTGCTCTGAAACACAACCCATCAGTAATAACACAACACACTGAGGATGCAGAGCCACTCAAGCACAGGTCTGTACCCCCTGGAAGAGAAACGAGGCTCCGGTCCCTGGTGGGCCTCTCTGGGGGTGCGCTGTCTCTGAAAAAGGAGACAAGTGGCAGAGTATATTTCTACTGAGATGCGCAAACAGCCCTTGTCTGTGTCAGGGGCGGATGGGGATTTCCAAACAGCAGTGTCAAGGCTGGCTTTGTCTCCCTCAGTCTGCATGTTTGGGCTTTGTCCTTTAATTTGGCTTGTTCTGGATTGGCCCCAAACGTCCAACCTCAATGAGGCTGTTTGAATATTGCAGTCTCCAAGGGCGGGGGTCCTTTGGAGCCAATTTAAACACATTCCCTTGGGTTTCTTCCCAACGGCATCAGAAGCAGCACTGGTTTTATCTAAACAAACAGGTATGTTTAACTGAGACTCTCCTGCAGTCCTTGACGTCTCCATTTAAAAGATATAGAATAAAAAATTCAAGAAAGGAAATTGGGATCCAAGTTTCCATGATCTGGGCCCCCTAGCCTGCCTGGATACAGCAAGAGGGCATCTACAATGGGCACAAGACTACATTGTGCCCCTTGGACACAGGGGTGTGTAAGAAATAAAATGGATATTAAAGGATAGATTTAAAAATATTGGGGTTTTAAAAGATTTATTGATAGCCATTAGAAAAATGAAGCCACGTGCCTGTTAAGAGTTAGTTTAAAATACGTGGGCCCTGTTACCTCTTCCGCCCATCCTGGCTCTGCTCCAAATCACCAAAGAGGAAGTACCAATGTAGTCTCTCACTATTCATCCTTCTATCTACGTGATTACGCTTCCTGCCAACATGATTACTCAAGAGAGGAAGCCAGTTGGCTTTTGGGAAATGTGGTTTCAAGGAGCCCTAGATGTCCACAGGAAGTTTAGATCAGGGACCTCAAAATTAGTTCAAGGACTCCCAAATTTCCAGTATCACAGGGCGTCACTTTTTAAGGTCTTATAGCTCTTATCCATTTACATGTAATGGTTCTCTCAGCTCTATAACTGTGCATCTGGGTAGCTCAGAGTTGTTGAAGTAGATGAGAAATTCGATAAGAGGGGCAGGATTTCCCTTAGGTGACTCTGAATGGCTTCTACCTGATATGTACCCCACAGGGGGTGCCAGGTTTATACCATAATTTCTAGCCTTGGAGATTCTTGGCCTAGAAGACTCCAACAAAGGGAAAGTGTGTTGAGTAGGAGGAGGTGGTGTATCTGGGGGGGAAGGATTTATTTATTTATTTTTGAAAACCCTCACCTTCCATCTTGGAGTCAATACTGTATGTTGGCTCCAAGGCTGAAGAGTGGTAAGGGCTGGGCAATGGGGGTTAAGTGACTTTCCCAGGGTCACCCAGCTGGGAAGTGTCTGAGGCCAGATTTGAACCAGGACCTCCTGTCTCTAGGCCTGGCTCTCAATCCACTGAGCTACCCAGCTGCCCCCTAGGGAGGATTTATTTTAAGAAAGATTAGATGGGGGTCAGCTAGGTAGCTCTATGGACCCAGTCAGGGCCAAAGACAAGGTATCCTGACTTCAAATCCGGCTTTAGACTCTTCCTCCACAAGTGATCCTGGGCAAGTCACTTGACCCACATGGCCTAGTCCTTACCACTTTTCTGCCTTGGAACCAATACACAGTATTGATCCTTTTTTGAAACCCTTACTTTCTATCTTAGAATAAATACACTTTATGGATTGAAGAACCATGGATCTCATTGGGGATGCTCTAAAATTTTGAGGAACTTGATGTAATAATGCAATGTCATCTGCAAATAAGGGAAGAGAAAGTAAGCATTTTTTAAGTGCTTTCTATGTTCCAGGACACACACACACACACACACACTCTCTCTCTCTCTGTCTCTCTCTCTCTCTCTCTCTCTCTCTCCAAATTTCTCATTTGTTCTTCACAATAGCTCTACAAAATAGGTACTTGTTTTACAACTGAGGAAACTGAGACAACTAGAGATGAACAGGTAAACTCCATGGTAGCAAAATAAAAAAAAAAAAAAGATTAAACCATTCCCAGGGTCAAATAGCTAGGAAGGATCAGAGGCCAGACTTGAACTTATGTCTTCATGACTTCATGCTTGGCTCTCCATTCATTGTTCAATCAGCAGCTTCTAACTCACAGTTGGGACAAGAACGCTGGAGGCCTTCATCACTTCTAAGGAATCCCTCTTTACCTCCTACCTCTTTTCCTCTCTGACTCTTATCATATACCTCCTTGGTGTGAATAGTTAATATATTAAAATTTCCAGTAATAACTGATATTCATATTTAATTTCGGGTTTTCTCCACAAGTGCTTTACATGCCTCATTTCCTGTGATCTTTACAATGATCATCTAAAGAAGATATTATTGTTATACTCAACTTACAAATGAGAAAACTGGTGGAGTGAAGCTAAGTGTTTTGCTTAGTCACACAATGAATAATTGTCTGAGGCAAGATTTGAACTTGGCTATTCCCAATTCCGAATTCCATACTCCATCTCTTTGTCCATGCCATGTGCTGAGCTCCATGCTGGGTCTGTGGGAAGTCAAGCCAGGCTCCTGAGGGAGCTCACATTCTTGTAGGGGGTGTATGAATGTGGGTGGGCTAAGTAGGGAAATAGGGAATTGGAAGAGGAAGAGAGCCCTAAGAATCAGGGGCTCCTTGAACAGTGAGCTAGTGATCTCCTCATGTGTAGGTAGCAGGTTTTACTCCATGCACACACCCCCTTGTAAGCCCAAACCATCCCAGCTTCCTCTCTTTGTTTCCCCCTTCCAGCCCAGTGTAGAAGAAATGAAGGCGATGTTGGAGATTCTCTGGGAGAGAAGGGGACCATCTCCTTCCTCACTCACACACCGAGACTCTGAGGAGCCCCATCTGGTCCAAACAGTGCTGGAAGTTCTCTGACTCTGATCCTTCTGGCTGACTCACGGAAATGCTGTCTTCTCACTGGAGCAGCACCATCACTGTACCAAGAAGCCTCACAAAGACCCAAGGCTCCTCTTGCGTCTTCTACCCATTACTGGAGCCTCCTTAAGCACCATCGCCAGTGCCCTGCCAGGGACCAGAGTATCCATTCTGTTCCTAGCCTCTCACCCCAGGACTCGGCAGAGCTCTCCTCACACAGTCTGTTGAATGAATAGTGTGGAATGAATACCACTAATAAGGTTAAACGTTCGAATCCTTAGAGCTTAGACCTTTCTGGCTCAACCTCTTCTTTCACCAACACCTCCTGTGAGCAGGGCCAGGTGCCAACGCAGCCCAGGCCACACTGGGGCGGCTCTCCAGGTGAAGGAGATTTTCCCTTACGTCAATTCCCAATTGGCATCGCAGTCCCTTTGACTGCTTCTGGCTTAAATGCAGACAAGGTGTGACTGCTTGGAAACAGGCAGCCCTGTGGGGCAGGTCTTTGGATTAACCACACTGTGACTCTCCCCTCTGTAACAGGTATAGGCTTTAAAGGCATAAAGGCAGATTTTTGCAAGTAGATTAGGGGAAGCCTTGGCTGGAAGTCATGGACATTCTGTATAGAATGCAGGGAGTAGGGAGGAGAGAGCTAAGCAACAGACATTGCTCTTTTGTGAGGGGTTTGGAGCAGAAGTGCAATCAGCAGTCCCTATGTGACCTGGGATCTTGGAGATCGCTGAAGGTTGAAAAGGCTGAAGACATCATCCTGCAAGTCAACTCTGAGTAGGGAAGAAGCCTGGGTTCTGGTGGACAGTCTGCAGCCATCTCTCCCTACCTGGTTACTTTGGATCATCGGCTGTGGAGGAGTTGGTTCCTGGTATCCTGAAGACATCTCTGGATCAGTTGTGAGACCCCAAATCCAAGCCCTCTTCCTCAGGTCCTTAGCCAAGCTGTCAAACCTGGCAGAAGCCAGGTTGGCTAAGGAACTTACCCTATTGACTCCAGTCCTGGGCAGTTAGACATAGCTTCACCTCACCCCCTTCTCCTATCCTCTCAAAAAACAATTCAACTGTTTTCCTTATTGTGTTTTTCTTCATACCATGAAGTTCCCATAGTGTGTATTTATTATACTCTGAGTTTATCCCTTGTCTAGGAGAAGCAGGGTGACAGTTAGGGCCTAACTGTCACTTCTGTCAACAGTCTTTTCCTTAACAGTAAACCCAGTCTCCCTAACTTGTTTGGTCCCCCCTACTGTCCATTGCTGTCTCCTACTCACCCTTTCTGAACCCACATATCATATTGAAGTTATCTCCCCTGGTTTTCCCCATAAGACCTCCCAATGGTTTTCTGTAGGTGAGGACTTGTTTAACAGCATGCAGGCAAACTTTGAGGCAATTCCATTCAAGTGGTATTGATCATGTTCAGACCCACCAGCACCCATAGAGGAAAAGGCAACTCTGGTATCCTCCAGTAAACCTCGAAAACACCACATCTGGACTGCTTAGGCTGGAGGTAGCTGAGAGCTGGGTTCATGACAGTCATTACTTGTGAAGATCTGGTACAACGTCCAAATGGGGAGAAGACATGGAAGAGCAGAGTTGATTGTAGAAAGGATTCTCTATAAGAATTCAGCTTTGTTAAGGAGCTAACTCATTCCTAGAAGGTTCCTATATCTGAACGATGGATATTTTCACTAATGAATTCATGAAGCCAAATGCTTGAGAAATGCTTTATGGATGAATCATCTGTTCCCCTAAAAGGCCATTCTCTCATTGATACTCTGCCATCGTCTTTTCCCTTAAAAACTGTTTGGAGGCTTACAGAGTTCCTTTCAAGTAAGATCCTAGAAATAAATTCCGGTTTCATTTCCCTTGTTAATCACAATTCTGAAGTGTTCAACTCTTACTTAATAAAGCCAAGTTTGAAAGGTTTTTCCGGATCATTTTGTCCACGACCTTTTATATTTCTGAGCTTCCAATTTGTATAGTCTACTACAGCCTTCCGAAATTATTAACCAACACTAAATGTCTGATTCTCCCGCGCAGTCAAATGTTTGAAGGAAGATTCGTTATATACCAAGGATACTTGGCAGGACAAGGAGATGGCAGACAGTGGGAGAATATTCTTAAGAGAACGGAACATATTTAAGCCAAGGAGCTGACAAAACACAACTATGGTGGCCAATTTTCTTCTTCTTTTGGTTTAGTTAGATGCCACCCCAGCATATTTTTAGTGTTTTATAAAGCTATGCCCTGCTCAAAGTCATCAACTGAATAAAAAAAAATCCATGATTTTAGAGGAAGTTAAATTATAATTAACAAATACTTTTAAAGTGGCTGCTATACTAGACACTTGGCTAAGCTCTGCGGATATGAAAACGAAAAAAAAAAACACCTTTGGTCTTAAAGAGCTTTCATTATATTGGGAGCGGGACAAAGCCTAGATATATACAAGTGTAATGAGGTTCATGCTGATGGAGCTCTATTCCAAGACCATTCACATGGTGTTCTCCTTCCTGCTAGTCTATGTCAGAGAGGCTGAAGGACTTGCTTTCAGAGACTCATGATGGTGTGTAATGGAAAGGCTCCATTTCCTGATTTGGATCAGACACATTCATTTTGTAACCAGTTCTGGCCTAGTTGATGGAGAGAGGTGAAGAAGAGGATTGTTAATTGGCTGGAGAGCTAGAGCTAGGGGGTGGTGGCGGCACTCACAAGGCACTAACCAGGAAATGGGAGACTATCGTTCTTGTCATTTCCTGCCTGGTTATTGTTCAGATGAAAGACAAACCACAGAATGGGAAGAGACCTTGGACTTGCCCTGACTGGGGCCACATCATATGGTCTATAAATATGGGTCTCTGGTTTTTGCCTCTTGATATTTGTTCTTTCCTGATTTAGGTGAAGGAATGGTGAAAGAAGGTATAGATTTGTGAATGTCAAAAGATTAGAAAATGAAGCACCGGAATTCCAGACACTGAAATACATTCTGGGATTTGCCATAAGTGAAATGGGAAGGAACAAAGCCTCAAGCAGCATGTTTGACTCAGTATAGATCAAAGATAGCCAAATGGGTACAACTCAGTGGGTGACTGCTATGGAGAAAATGCTTTAAGTTTGAACCCACTCTCCCCAGTGACCAAACCAAAGGGGAGAGTGTACCCCTGATGTTCATATAATTTCTGTTTTGGCTATATATTCACAGAAAAGTTAACTGACTAATTGGCTAAATAAAACCAGGTTACTAATGACTGCTAGGAGAGAAGAAATTCAGAGAGGCCTGGGAAGATATATCTGCCAATATATTCCAGAAGCCTTCTCACCTTGGAGGCACCTTCTACCCTGTGACCTTGTTACCCTGAAAGGTTTCTCTGTTTCTCTGGTCCCCTACTCTGGTGAATTCCTCTTAGAATTCCCAATCCGAGGAACTTCCGAGGCCAGGCATGCTCATGTCTTTACTGCTCTTCCAGCTCTGATCCAACTCTCTCAACTCCTTTATCTAACATGCCCCTACTTGGAGACAAACTTCCCATGTTTCCCCTATGCTTTTTGAGCTTTATACTGGGGGTGGTCTTTCCCTATTAGAAAAGAAGCTCCTTGAATTCAGGACCCGTCTTTACTTTTGCTTGTATTTTTATTCTACAAATTAGTAGAGTACCTGGCACATAGTGAGTGCTTAATAAATCCTTCTTAATTTTAATATCTAATAAAAGGAAATAAGATTCTTCTCCTCATGAGATTAGGGTCATGGCACCATACTCCTGATAAAAGGTATGTAGTCTTTTCTTTATCCAGGAGAGATGACTTGGTCTTAAATATTGCCATCTCATCTTCTCAACTCTTGGAATATCTTAGAAATGAATCAAGAGTGATTTTGACAGCAGGGTTGATCCAACCTTTTTATCCAAATCTATTCAGAATGTGAGGTGAAACATAATTGCTTAGATACTAAAGATAATTTAACAATTTAACAAATCTGATCATAGGATTACCATGAATGGGCTGCTAGAAAAGTGTCACTCAATCTCTATCTCTCTTCCTTTATTAAAAAAAATCTACTTAATTATTTTCCAGATATCTTGGTGGTAAAGGATTTAATGACCCATGGCCTTCAGATCATCAGCCATCTTTGATCTCCTGTGTTTACCCATGAATGTGGACATGAGGTCCTGCCACCATTTCTGCATTCAACAGCAAAGATTATATTCCTTTGGAAATCTGGCTGGGCTAGCTGGAGAAAGCTTTTTATAAAGCCTTCTCTTGAAGCAACATTCATGCCACTGCTCTGTCCAGGTGCCAGGAGAAGCCTTCCATTACTACTGAGGTCTGGCAAATTGTACATTTTGTCCTTGGAATGAGTCCATTTTAGGGAGCCTAGTAAGATCAAAGCTCGTTAGTGACCAACATGGACTCTAAAGAGACAGATTCATTTTTTCTCTCTTGTGATCTTGGATGCATTTTCTTTTCCTGTGCTCTTAGAGCCATTTTGGCTGAGAGAACATCAGTCTTTGAACATACTTTTGTTGGATGTATCAAAATCCATTGAGTATTCTTATCAATGAGGCCCCATTGGTGTATGGGAGACTTCCATATCTACAAATTAAAGAAATAAGGAAATTTGAGAAGACATGAACTTGGGCATATTTAGGGGTTCCCAAGAATTTCCAATTCAATTAAAGAACAAACTTCAAAAAACAATTAATCCTGATTCTTATATCACATCAGATTTTTTTCTGTCATGAATGAGAATGCTACAAGATGCTCCAGAATTTTTTATGTCAGTCCCCATTTTTAACATAATAAAGTTCAGAAAGATGGATTGCTAGAGGTTATTTACAAAGACATGTCATAAAATGACAACAAACTTTTTTTAACCCCCCCATTTTTTCCTGGGACATCCAAGTACACATTATCTGGAAAGCTTCATGGCTTGGGAGAATTTCTTCTTCTAAATTGCAGGTCAGGCAGATATGAAAACTTTTTGTTTAAAGTCTTGCCTTCCTAATTAAGTCAACCTCTAGGAATACAAGACTGATCTGGTCCTGTTCATTGACATCAACAGAGTTGTGGAGCTAATGGAGAAGAAAAAAATAATCCTACAATTAAAAGCTGGCCCATGTGCAGTTTACAAATACTCCTTTAACCCCCATGTAACTGTCAACCTTTCTCCTTTAGTCCATAATATTCTATAGGGAGTGAAAAGACAGAAAAATTAGAGTATCCTAACTTTTTATTGCATATATTTGTTTAATATTTCATGCAGCATCTATTTACATGAGGCAAGCCAAAGGCCTCCAGCAGGGAGTTAATGACCTAGTTCACAGTCAGAGAATCTAGGGAGAGAAGGGCCTCTGGAGTTCATTACTCTAATAATCTTATCTTAAAGATGAGGAAAATGAAACACAGGAAATTAAAATGGCCATAGTCATAGTCATATAATTAATAGGATAGAGAATCAGAACTCTAAAGCAGAGTGGAAAATCAGAGGACCTTTTCCCACCCAACACTGTCTTCCCTAAAGAATGGGGGGAAAGGCAGGTAGGCCATTATGACAAGAGTAGTGTTAATTGGAATTTGGGAGATGCCATTTATATATATATATATATGTATATATACATATATACATATACATATATATATATTTTTTTTTTTCTATGGACATGTGGGGACCTTAAAACTATATTTCCCGTGGTCCAACGGGTTTCCTGTTTTGGATTACGTATTCAAGGTGAGGGACAGCTTTAAATAGGGGGAAGTGACTTTGAACCTCTCTCTGAGCTGGGAGGCGCAGGAAGGTGCAAAAGGTAAAAATGGCGGAGGCAATGTGAATTCTTACAGGCGCGTGGTCTAATGATTTTATCTCTATCAAGCATGGCTTTAATTAAAATACTAATTTATATTATTATATCAGTCCTTATCATTTTTAATTGTAACAGTAGAGAATAAGTGGAAGAGAGTAATGCATAAAAAAGATTTTAAATGTTAAAAGGAAAGAAAGATTTGGGAAGAGTTTTAAATGGCAAAAACAACAATTGGTATTTAATTCTGGAGATAATAAGGAATCACTGAAGTTTATTGAGAAGAAGAATGATATATTTAGATATACACTCTAAGAAGGTTAATTTCTTAGCTGAGTGGAGGTTGGGTTTGGTCAAAGAGAGAGATGAGACATGGAGATTAGGATTCTGACCTACGTTAGTTATTTTATGAGTGAACAGAAGAGGGTTTATATGAAAGCAAATATGATCAGATTTGGCAATGGATTCCATTTGTAAGGTGAATGAATGAGCACAAGGAGCCCAGGTTTACATGGAGGCTCCAAACATAGGTGACTGGGATGATAGTGGTCCATTTGACAGTAATATGGAATTTGAAGTGATATGGTTGATATGGGGGGAAAAGGCAATGAATTCGTTTTTGGAAATGTAGCTTTTGACATGTATGTGAGAACCTATTTCCAATTTTCCATTAGGCAACTGACAATGTAGGACTAAACTTCAGAAGGGAGGTTATCCATAAGAGAATTCATCCACAATTCTAGGAATTTTCTGCATAGAGATGGTGATTGAACCTATGGGAACTAAGATGGTTGCCTAAGATAGAGTGTAGAGAAATAAGTCTGAGGCAGACCTTTGGAGGACTGTTAGAAGTCATTTGGAGGGAGAGCCAGCAAAGCATACTGAGAAGTGATGAGCCATGTAGAGAAAGCCAGGACATAATAACATCATAAAAATCAAGAGAAGAGAGGGCACCCTGATGTTATCCAATGTTCCTTCCCCCTCAAATTCTATGATTCTGTCATTCAATAGAACATACTGCAATGGGAGAGAGGGGCATCGCTTGGGTGCTAGGGAAGAAACAGTGGCAAGTTATGGAGTCACCATGACCAAGCTGATCCTGTTTTGAGCTACAAGAGAAAGTTTCAAATTCCCTCCCTCACCAAAGCCCAAGGTGGAAAGCTCGCTTATCTAGGTAAGGTGTAAGAAGAATTGCAGGTTGAATGGGGTGAAGAATCCCACACTTACCAGAATGACTGAAAATCTGGAAGCATTCTATCCTCTAGAGAGCTATGGACAGACCATGGGCAGATCGGTGGAGGAGTCACAAGGGAAGGGTGTAGTTGATTAGGTTTGATAGGATGAAGAATTTTGTAAGGTTGTCCTAGAGGCTGGACAGTGGCTGAGTCAGAAGGAACTCTGTGCATAAGCTGGAACTTTGAAGGAAAAGGGCAGCTAGAGTTCTGGGAGCAGTTGGTCTCTGACTTCTGAAGAGACTGGCCAACTCAGCTCTTGCTCTCTGGATATAGCTCTGCTGGTGATTGGAAAGAAAGAGAATTCTTAAACCATCTTGAGGGTTTTCCACTTCCCTTACGGTGGAAATACATAGGAAAGAAGAACTTGTCAGATATGCTGCTGTGAGGACTGTTTTGTGAGAGGAGAAAGACCAGAAGACTGTGTTCACCTCTGACTCTGAGGGAAGCCCTTAGAGTCACACTCCGCTGAACTGGGATCAGCCATTTTGCTCACTATAAATATAATTCTAGAGATAACTTTTTAACTAATAGATAATTAAAGATTTAGTTAGCATAGTTTGGGATTTCTAATAAGAGTTAAGGAGTCATAGTATAGCTTGGGTGAATTCCTGAGATTGGAAGATTTCGCTTCATGGTGAAATTTGGTTCGGTGGAATGAGTTAGATTCTTTAGTGTTAAGGAATCCTTTTTTACATACTTAAACCTTTAATACACACACACACACACACACACACACACACACACATATATATGTATATAAAAGTTTTAAGTTTTTATGAGAAAGATCTCCAGTTCAGTTTGTGCACTGAGCCCTAAGGAGGGAAACTGCAAATACTTTGTGATCATCCAGGAAAGTATATAAAACAGTATCCTCTTAATGACATTCTTTATTACCACAATATTACAAGGGACAATGAGCCCACCATAGGCAGGGAGATGTGGAAGACTGCTGGCAGATCTATAAATGACTGTGGAGACAGACAGGGTAAAACACAAGTGAATCCAGGTATGTGTCTCAGCAAGAAAGGTTAGGGAGACAATTAGTTTTAATTAAGTGGAGAATGACCAGAGCTTAATGTCAGGGTAGTGAAAGAGAGAGGAATGTGACCAGGCTTTATCTGTCTATATTATGGAAAGAAAAAAAATTGATATCAGCTCATAGTTAACAAGAATAATTAATGAAAAGAGGCAGTTCCTAGACTCCACCCCTTTCAGTTTTCTTCTACTTTTTATCCTGCCACAAGCTCTCCTCCTGGAATTAATCTGCAGTCTCCCCTCACCCAACTAAAGTTGTTTGGGTTGCCAAATTTCCTATTTACAGCTCTTGGGAGTGCAGTAATTTTCCATGAATACTGATAAGATTTGCCATTTCAGTTCCCACATATTTCCAGCCACAAGAACATCACTCCGGTCAGCATCACCACTCCTTTCCCAAAAGAAAAATTAGGCTCTTTCCTGAATCACCTTGGGATTTGATGGGCCACTTTGAATCTTATCTCACTTGGTTCCAGACCTGAACAACTCCTCTTCAGCCATAATACATGTGAGTGTACCCCATTCACTTCTGTCTTCAACCACTGTGACTGTCGACATGAAATCTAGAAACCCCAAACTTGTAGCCTAGTAAGATCTGATGAACGCCAAGTTTTAGGACTACCTTGTAAGTTGGAGACCCCAAAGCTTTGTGATATGCAGAAATTGGCAGCCATTTTCTATAGGTACAAAATAGCAGTTTGCCATGTTCTCTGTTCCAAAGTGGTGTGCTCTTCTTTGTCTACTGAAGCCTCTCCCACTATATCACACCCTCCTTTCAAGGATCAAACTCAGGACCTTCAGTTTATGAGACTAATGTGCTGTCTACGGCACTAAAGAGCCATTAGGCTTGGGCTTGGCCCCACCTGATGGGACTGTCTTTACCTTAGGGTCCATTTTTCAGTATGAGACTGCTAGCCTGAGTTTCCCTTCAGGGTGGATTCTCATGAGAATAGGGAACAAGTCGAAGCTTTGGGGTCTCCAACTTATAAGCTAGTCCTAAAACTTGGGGTTCATCAGATCTTACCAGGCTACAAGTTTGGGGTTTCTAGATTTCATGTTGACATGACATTGTAGCATCTTTGAGGACAAACCATGCCTTTCTTGCTTGTATTTGTATCCTAAGTACTTAGCATAGTGCCAGGCATACAACAGCAACTTAATTAAGTGCTTTATATCTATGTATTTATGTCTCTATGTATGTATGTATGCATGTATGTATCTATTGATCTGTCTGTCTAGCTCTTTATCTACCCAGCATCTATCCACATGTTTTTTTCTTTGACTTATAAAATGAATGTCCATGTTCTTTGAGCCATATGAGCAATGCCATTACAAGAGGAATAGTTGTCAAAATGCTGATACAAAGTTAAGTTCTTTTATTTTCCCTGTAGGGACAATAAATTAGAGATGATAAATCCTCACAATGCACCCATATGCCTGATGGCATATAGGAGACCTTGATCCAATTACAGGTATAAAACAGGTAACATTTCAAATTTGCTGTGGATCTAGACAATGCTTTTTTTTTTAATGTGTCATATTCCAACAAAACTCGATACTAATTATACTGATGATGCTAATAAAAAGAGACATTTTTGTAATGCTCTAGTCTTGACAGAATTGTGGCCCATTTTCATGGATATTCTTTCTCCCTCCATCTTATCTGAATAGAGCGTTTCCCTTCTTTTATGACAAGAATTAACATCAAAGTGATATTGACCTCCTTTCTGTTGCCTGAATAAGACCATCCATCTTTAGATTGGACGTTTCACTGGTTGTCTCCCATGGCTAGAAAGCTCTCTCAGCTCATCTCCTGTCTGTCTCCTGGCTTCCTTCACATCATGGTTAAAATCTCACATTTGTTCAGAAGTATTACCTCATCCTCCTTTGTATTAGAGACCTCTTTCTATTTATTATCTCTAATTTTCTGGTATGTAGCTTATTTGTGCATGTTGGCTTTTCCATTAGAATGCAAGCTCT
This sequence comes from Gracilinanus agilis, assembly GCF_016433145.1. Classification (NCBI taxonomy): domain Eukaryota; kingdom Metazoa; phylum Chordata; class Mammalia; order Didelphimorphia; family Didelphidae; genus Gracilinanus; species Gracilinanus agilis. The sequence goes on along the minus strand of NC_058132.1, from coordinate 645,374,744 downwards.
TTGAGAGCATGGACTGTCTTTAGGATTTCTATCTCCATTTCTCATTTTAATAGCCAGCACATAGTAGGAGCTTAATAAGAGTTAACTGACTTGATTCCACTTGACAGGGTAAATATACGTTTATGCAAATATTACTGTCTAGTAGAAAATAGAATGAGGAAAAAATAGTTTGAGATTGGTATCAAAAGGAGGGAGAGATGTTGAAGGAATTTGGGATTTGAGAGTAGAGAGGGAATCATCAGGGGATGGAGGAGGGACCTGGTAGTTGTCTGTAAAGCCTAGTCATGATTGATGTAAAGTTTAGAGCCTGCCAACACATACACTTCATTTGACATGCTTCATATAATGCTGGTGTCAATCACCTACAGAAGAGTGATGTGTTCATGACAATTCTGAAGGTAATTGATGGTGGGGATAGACAACCTCCTTTCCCATAGTACACGAAGACTATTTGCTTTCCTCATAACAATGTGAAGCCGGTGTTATGAATCTCATTTTCCCTTTTCTACAGATAAGGAAACTAAGGTTCAAAAAATTCAAATGAATTGTCTAGTCTAACAGCAAATCAGTGTCATAGCTGGAGTCCAAATTAAAATATTTCTTTTCTGAAAATCTCATACTTTTATACCTTATATACCCCTGCTGTGGAGACAGTAGTGGAAAAAGGGCGCCATTGTCATGCCCTCAGGTGGTGACAAGAGAAATTGCCTCAGATAAGACAGAGGTACCTCATATTTGGGAAGACTTTGGAATTATAGTATATCTACATAGCTGAAATCTATTTTCTGCTCGCCTCAAAAATAATACAAAATCCTCTTGAATCTTGATACCAAGGATTAAGGATATTATCCAAATTTTATCTAATCTCCCTTGGCTAAATCCACCTCATATAGGCATACTCTACATTAAGGACCAAACATTGATGTTAACTCACCCACTCCAGAAACAACAACAACAACAACAACATGTTCTTGAGACATCAGAGCAGTTGCAGAGAAAGAGAATCATCCTGTCAGTGAGCTGAGTCTTTGGTCTACTCAAGCTGAAACTCTCATTCTTTCCAAATATTAAAAAATGGATCAAAAATCCAGATGATTGCTGAATTTCTCATTCTTTTCCAGATGTCTTGATACCCTGTATGCAGAGCTTATGGCCTTGGCATCAGAGAACTTGGCTCTGCTAATTACTAGCAATATCACTCAGCCAATAATCATTTATTAGGCATATGTTATGTTTCAGGAACATCTGGGGATATTAAGAATGGCAAATTATTTTCCTTGCTCTCAAGGAGCTTACAGTCCAATGGGGAGAAAGCCTATAGAAAAACATTATATTGTAAGCTTCTTGAGGACAGGGATCTTCTTTTGTCTCTTTTTTTGTTTATTTTTTTATTTAAGTATTTTTCCATGGTTCGATGGTTTATGTTTTTTATCCCCTCCTCTTTTCCCTCCCCACTCCCAGAGCCAACAAGGAATTGCACTGGGTTATACATGAATTACCATTCAATACCTATTTTCATATAATTCATTTCTGTAATAGAGTAATCTTTTAAAAACCCAAACCCCACATCAAATACCCATTTAAAAAGTGATTAATCAAATGTTTTCTTCTCTGTTTCTACTCCCACAGTTCTTTCTCTTGATGTGGATAGCATTCTTTCTCATAAGTCCCTTGGGATTAGGAGTATAGCTCAGTAATGGGCTCCATAAACATTTGAAGGAAGGGGCTCTAATATGAGGCAGTGTCTTCTCTAATAGCTGTAATAATTGGCATTGTTTTGGGAGAGAGAGATGATGGAAAAGGAGAATTTGGGGGACAGATTCTACAAGGCTTTAACAGAGACTGCCTAGAGCAGGGGTCAGCAACATCTGGCTCTTTTGAGGGCCAGATCTGGCTCTTTCTGCAGGAGCCATGAAGTCCATTTTTTTTCAGGTGCTGTTACAGGAGTTGCACTGTGAGCACTGTATGGCTCTCACGAAATTACATTTTAAAGAATGTGGCGTTTATGGCTCTCACGGCCAAAAAGGTTGCCAACCCCTGGCCTAGAGGAAAAGAATCTGGAATGGATACCTTTGAAGTTTTGCTTGCAGGTGGAGTATTGACCATAGAGACAGCTAAGATAATTATAGACATCATCAATCTGAGAATAACTGCTTAGAACAGATAGAAAAAGAGGATAAATAATGAAGAAAGAGAAATCTTATTTTGGGAAGGGATGCATGAACTAAATTGTAAAAATGATAGTTAAATTATATGAATAGGCAGTTCTCAGATGAAGAAATTAAAACTATCTTTAGTCAAATTAAAAATATGTTTCAAATCACTATTAACTAGAGAAATACAAATTAAAAGATCTCCAAGAGACCACCTCATGCTTATCAAAAAGGGCGATATGACCAAAAAATGATAAATGTTGGAGGGGATGTGGAAAAAATTGAGACACTAATATACCACTGGTGGAGTTGTGAACTGATAGTCTTTTTGGAGGGTAATTTCAAACCATGCCCAAAGGGTTGTCAAACTGTGTATATATACCCTTTGAACCAGAAATTCCTCTAGATCTGTATCCTAACGAGATCAAAGATAGGGAGCAAAAACCCCCTTATACAACAGCAGTTCTTTTTGTGGTGGTAAATATTGGAAACAAAAGGAATGTCCATCAATTGTGGAATGGTTAAACAAATTGTGGTATATGATTGTAATAGAATACTATTGTGCCATGAAAAGGGATGAACAAAATGATCACCAATAAAGAATGGAAAGACTTAGATAAAGTGGTGCAAAGTAAAGTGGGCAGAACCAAGAGAATGTTGCATACAGTAACAGCTATAAAGTACAATAAATAATTGTGAATGTCAGGTATAATCCAAAAGAATTTGAAACAACTCCAAGGGGCTCATGACAAAAAAGGTTATCCACCACTTGTAAAAGGAACTGACTGAATCTAAATGCAGATGAAAGTGAACTATTTTTCACTTTATTCCTTCATGAGTTTTTATTTCTGACATAAGTGACAGGTATCTTATTTTGAAACATGATCAACATGCAAATATATATTGCATGATAGCACATGTATAACACATCATATGACCTGTTGTCTCATGGAGGGAGGTGGGGAGAGAGGAGGGATAGAACATGAATCACAAAATGTTAGAAAATTATTATTAGAAAATTGTATCACAAATAAATGGGATGAATAAAATTAAAAAAATAATGATCAGGACTAGATGAAAGGCAGGAGAGGAAGGGATATTTATTCGATTAAACTGAGAAGACAGAGAGAAGGAGAGAGACATCTAACTAGAAAAAAGCAGAAGAAAAAAGGGAACTAATAAAAAAAAAACCTGAAAGAGAAAATGATAGCAATGAAAAGAAGGAATAAAGGTGAAAGGGAAGAGAGCCAGTGGGAATAGGACCTCCATTAAAAATAGTAATAATAAGATATAGTAAGTAATATAATACAGTGTTTACAACAGAAAAGAAGAAAATTATATCTTCAACAAAAATGGCATTAGACACAACGGGAGGTAAATAGAAGGCTAAGTTTCATAATTTCAAATGTGAATAATCAAAACCATCTAATAAAATGAAAACAAAAGAGTCACAGATTGGATAAAAAACAAAATCCAACATTCTTTTACTTATAAGAAACACATTAAAAAAAAAAGACATACACAAAATAAAACTGTGTGGGTGGGAGAAAAAGCTAGCATGCACCAAGTGGATTCAAAGAAACAAAAAATTAAATTCCTCTATCTGATGAAGCAAAAACAAACTTTTAAGAGATTAAAAGATAAACTACATCATGCTGAAAGGAACCATAGTCAATAGACCAATATCAGTAATACATTTGTGTTCTCCAAATGCCTTAGTATCATAAAAGAAGCATGATCTAGTTCCAGGAGCAGTAACATTAGCAAGAGAAGACTTCAATATCCCTCTTTCAGTTTTGGATAAATCTAACAGAAAGGCAAACTAAAAGGAGAATATGGAACTAAACAAATTACTGGAAAGCCTAGAATTCAGACTTATGATTTATTCTAAAAGAAAGCAAAATAAAAAAAAAATATATATATATATATATACACATTTTTCAATACCACATGAAACTTTTTTTTTTAAAGAAAAAATCTTGTATGAGGAAACAGATTTTTCAAACAAAAATGAAAATGGCAGAAATAGAAAAATTATCCTAATAAGTCATAAAGCATTAATAATAGTAATTGGTTCAGGGACCACAATCAAAAAATCCAGATCCAAACAGATTTGTCTAAACCAGACCAAACTGGTTTCCAGCTTTGGAAAAGAGGGATTGGAGGGAGGGAGACAATTTGGATCATATGACTTTGGAAAACCTATGTGGAAATTTGTTATTTCATATAATGGGTAAAATAAAATATAATTCCAAACAGATTTGTTAATGAAATACTAAATACTGAGTAAGAGAACAAATCACAGAAACAATTAGGAACTATGTAAAGAAAATTACAAAGATGAAAAAACATGCCCCAAAAATGTGAAATGTAGCTAAAGTAATTATCAGAGAGGAGGAAAATTAATTTTTTACAAACATATTAATAAAATTGAAAAAGAGACGATTAATGAATTAAATGGCATCCAAAAATTAGAAAGCCATCAAATAAAGAAAAAATAAGCACAAGAAATTTAAAAAAAATAGAGGGTAAGTAGAAAAATTAATATATAATAAAATTAAAAACTATTTATTTTAAAATTAAGCCTAAAATCGATAAATCTTTTGCTACTCTTATTGAAAAGAGAGCAGAAAAACAAATCAACAAAACAGCAAATCAGCAGTTAAATAACAAAAAAAGAAGAAATTTAAAAAATCACAGCATATTATGCAGTTATAAAATAACAAGACAAAACAAAACAGAAATATAGGAATTCTTTTTTTTTAAATATCACAAATGACCATATATATCAGAAGCCAAGATAGAGAACTTAAAAAGCTCAGTCTCAGAAAGTGAAACAGGTATAGTTATAAAGAAAATATAAAATTTGGAGGGGAGACTACTGATGCTGATGGATTCAAAGGAAAATTCTTTCAAAATTTTAAAAAAATTATTAGTTGCCATACTACATAAATTATTTTCAAAAATTTAGGAAGAAAAACTCTATCAAAACCCTTTTGCGAGACCAATATAATAGTTCCAAATTCCTAAGCAGGAAAGATGAAATGCAGAAATTGCTTTTGTAAAGGAGTACAATAAATGAAGTAAACAAAATCACTGATAAACAGGACTAGCTGAAGGGGATGAGAGAGATTTTATTTGACTATACTGAGAGAATAAAAAAGTAAAGGGAGTAGGAAGAACACTATGTTACTAGATAAAAACAGGAGAGAGAAGAGAACTAGAAAATTATAGAAAACTATATAGGCCCATATTATTAATGAACACTGACTCAAAAATTTTAAATAAAACATTGTTAAACTAACTTCAACAATTTATAGAAGTGATTCATTATGACCAGCTGGGGGTTTATACTAGGAATACTAGGATAATTCAACACTAGGAAAATAATCAACCTAATTAATCATATTGAAAATCAAAGCCTCCAAAATTATATGATTGACTTAATAGATGCAGAAAAAATCTTTGACAAAGAAGAGTAATAATAATTACAATAGTAATGAATAAAGTATGCCCACCCCCTCCACTGTTGTTTGATATAATTCTAGAAATTCTATCAAAAGCAACAAGGCAAGAGAAAGAAATTAATGTATAAGAACAGGCAATGAGGAGCTAAAACTAGCATTAAATTAAATTAAAGTTAATTAACACTTTTAATGCTAAACTGACAAAATTTTTAAGGGCATACTTTATAGAACTTGATAAAAATAATAATAAAATTCATTTGGAAAAAGAAAGGATCTGGAATGTTATGCAAGTAATGAAAAGAGATAGGGATGAGGGAGTGTAGTACTTCTGCACCTCAAAGTATGCTATAAGTCAACAGTCATCAAAACCATCTGTTATTAGTTACAAAATAGATCAATAGAAGAGACTAGACAAAAAAGGTAAAAAAAAAACATAGAACTTAATGAAGAGTTTGTGTAAGCATAAAACATAATTGCATAGGAGGAAAAACTCTCCTTATTTGATTAAAAAAAAAAAACTACTACTGGGAAATCTGAAAGCTGAAAGCAGTCTGGCAGAAAGTAAGCACAGACCAACAGCTTATACCACACAATACAGTTAATCCTATTGATCACATTATTTTATGTGATCATATAAAATAGGAGAGAACATATCTTATACTACTTAAAGCTATTTGCAAATGATGTATTCTTGTCTAAATGAAAGATGAAACAAACAAAAATAAAAATAAAATGGGTAATTTTGTTTGCCTGAAATTGAAAACCTTCTAACAGCATTAATACATGTAGGATAAAAGGGAAATGGTTGAATGAATACAAACTCCTATATCATATTTCTAGTATGAGAATTTTGTGTCTAAGACATGTCAACAATTAATAAATATGTAAGGTCAATAGATGTTTCCCAGTAAGTGTTCAAAGCATATGAACTAATAGTTCTCAAAAGAAGAAGAAGGGGGCAGCTGGGTAGCTCAGTGGATTGAGAGTCAGGCCTAGAGACGGGAGGTCCTGGGTTCAAATCCGGCCTCAGACACTTCCCAGCTGGGTGACCCTGGGCAAGTCACTTGACCCCCATTGCCTACCCTTACCAATCTTCCACCTATAAGTCAATACACAGAAGTTAAGGGTTTAAAATTAAAAAAAAAAAAGAAGTGCAAAATATACACAAAGACTTGAAAGAATACTGAAAATTACCTATAATATGAGAAACACATTAAAAGAACACTGAGGTTTTGTTTCATGCTTCGCAAATTGGGAGAAAAATGACAAAAATAGTAATACACAGTTTTGGAAGGGCTGTGTGCTTAGCACTGTGCCTGTCACTGAGTAGGTAGTTAGTAAATGATTTGCTGATAAATTGTAGAATGACAGATATACTAATACATTGTTGGTGATCTAGGGAAAGATCAATTAATTTTTAAGCAATTGGAATTATGTAAATAAAGTGACTAAAATGTCCAGATCTTTTGAACCAGATATTCTATTCTTGGGCCTATACTCCAGGGATGCCATTAATAAAAAGAAATTGCCCATATGCATCAAAATATTTATAGCAGGGTTTTCTTTTTTGAATAGCAAAGCAAAGTAGACCCCCATCAATTGGGAAATGGCTAAACAAATGGTAATACATAAATATAATGAAATTTCACTGTGCAGGAAGAAAAAATGTTTGACATAAATACAGGGGAACAGGGGAAGGTCTATAGAAACTGATGAAGAATACAGTAAGCCAAGTCCAAGAAAAAAATAGAGAGTAACTATAATATGTATGTGAAAAGAAAAATCAAAGATGCACATAATAACTATGAAGATGAAGCAGGATTTGAATGATGAAATACATGATGACATCTGCAAACCACTAATTCATTGAAGCAAGAAGTCCGTAAGTGCTACACATTGCACATATTTTCAATCTTTTTCAATGTATTGATCAGTCAGGTTGATAGTTTTCTTCTCTAAAAAGTATTGTTTGTCAAAAGGGATTCCTTTTGGGAAGGAGAAGTAGAAGAGATATTTATGATAATAATAAGAAACATAAGAGAGTAATAAAACTTATTTTTTTAAAACCCTTAACTTCTGGGTATTGGCTCCTAGGTGGAAGAGTGGTAAGGGTGGGCAATGGGGGTCAAGTGACTTGCCTAGGACCACACAGTAAAACTTATTTTTAAAAATCCAAACATTGGACTTCATATTTGACCCTGGAGGTAATAACAGAGTTTTTAACAATTGTTGAATGGAGGGTAGCATGATCAATCCTTCACTATAGAAAGACCAATTTAACAGCTGAATGGAGGATAAACTGGACTATGAAAGAGACTTGAGACAGAGTAGCTGACCAGTAAGATATTTCAAGAATCCAGATGTGAGGCAATGAGGACATGTACCAGGGCTTTTTGTCTCTAACCAGTTCAGGTCATTTCTTCTGCTCACAGTTTTCTTTCCGTGAAATGAGAGGTTTGGATTTCATGGACTCTTCTAGCTCAAAATGTGGACTCCAGCAATGACATCACAGTCTTGAATGTATTACCAATCAGGACTTTTGCCAACTATGCCTTCATGTTTGCCATTAAATAAAGCTATTAACACTTGATTTCCCTGTCCTGAAATTATTATTTTTTAAATGTTATTATTTATCTATGTCTCTGCTACTCTCCATTCCCTCAGGAAAATATAAATTCATCTAATGTAGGAATTATTTCAGCTGTATATTTTATTTAATCTTCAACACCTAGTAAAATGACGGATACTTCTTAAATACTCAGAGCTTATTGAACTGAATAAAAACAAAAATCAACAATCCAGTTTGAATCTGGCTTATTTTTAACAAACATAATTTTCCTTCCTTCCTTCCTTCCTTCCTTCCTTCCTTCCTTCCTTCCTTCCTTCCTGTCTCTTATACA
>NC_058132.1:645246835-645365904 GCF_016433145.1 Gracilinanus agilis | reverse complement strand
CTCTCTCTCTCTCTCTCTCTCTCTCTCTGTCCCCCCCTCTCTCTGTCTTTGTCTCTCTCTCTCTCTCTCTCTCTCTCTCTCTCTCTCTCTCTCTCTCTCTCTCTCTCTCTCTCTCTCTCTCTCACCAGAGCACAGGAGACGTGGACTTTAGTCCAAGTTCAGCTACTAATCAGAAATGTGACTTTGGACAAGTCACTCAGTCTCTCTAAACTTCAGAAACAAACTTCAGCTCCCTTGGTGGCAGGAAGAGGGTATTGGCTTTGGTGGCTGCTAATGTTCCTTCTGGTTTTAGGGCTTGTCTCATTTTGTGTTTCTCTGACTGATAGTTTCCCTCTCTATTTATCATCTCCAGGAGCCCAGTTCTTGGGCCAACATAATGCTCTTGTGGAGGGGCTGTATAGGGAACCCAGCCAGGAATATTAACAGTGGAGAGAATTTGCAAAGTTTGGCCAAGACGGGTGTATTTTCCATGAGCTACATATTTTGACTAAAGATGTGGTTGGAGAAGAGAATCAGTCCAAGTAGGGGCTGCTTATTAAACTACTTGATTTTTTTCTTCTGTCAACCTTGTGGATTTGAATCATGATCCAACACAATGCAAACCACTTGTCGTGGAAAACAGGATGGAGGAAAACACATTTTATTATCTCCATGGAGAATGCCCTTGGCCCAGTACAGATGGTCTTTGGTGAGCTATTGGCTGCCAGACTCCAGCATATGGCAGACAAACAGAAAGCAGTGATTCAAATAAATCTCAGGATCTTGAGACACAGGACCAATCTTCAAAGATGTTTGAGAGCAATACTTCAGCAAATGTAGTGCCCCTTTCCCATTATTGTATACATTGATCAGAGGGAGTTAAATGCCACCTGATTGCCTTTATACTTCAGGGACATGCAATTTTGTTGGTAGGGCCTCAGTACCAAGGATGGATGTTTAGACGTCCTTTGGCATTTCTTCAATGGTTTTCAGATGGTCATTATGAATTATCTGGGCAGAACATCCCTTGCCCTGCTGTCATCCTTAAAATAAGATTCTATGAACTTTGCCAACCTGGTCTTCAGGGGAGATTAATGGACATTAATTAATCAGTAAGCATTTATTAGGTGTCTACTACAAGCCAGGTGATAAAAAAAGAAAAAAAATATTGCCCTTTCCTGGGTCTCCTTCAAAGACTTTCCAGGTTAGGAAGACCTACAAGAGCTCTTGGACTCCACTGGTTAACATTTGTGACTGCAAGGACACTCCCATTCCACAATGAGGCACAGAGAGATAATGACTGCACAGCAGGCTTCCTCCAATACAATATCGCCCTGGAAAAGTTCCAAAAGTAGTGAGCATCCACAGAGGCACAGTGTCTTTAACATCATAATTACTTAATAAATTTTTGCTGACTTAAAGTTGAATGTAGATGTAGATTCTGGTGGAGAATTTGACCTTTTAAAGAAACACTAAGAAAGATTTGCCTCATTAATTATAGCTAAAGCAACTTAGCTGAGGCTTCTTTTTTCCTGAAGGGCTGGATTCTCTCTTAGGATCAATGGTTGACAGCTTGGGAAATTGTGAATTTTGCCAAGTATAGCATCACTTGGTGGATCTATGACCTCTTCATCCTATGGTGCAGACAAGATCTTTCACATCTTCTCATCTTCCATAATTTTCACCATTATTTCTCCTTCAGTTTTCCACTGACATTTACTCATCTTGCTCTACTTTTTCTTCTTGTTTCCTCAATATCAGGGATGTTCTGATGTTTTGTGGGTCTGTCCACCTTCTGTCATAGTCAACTCCTCTCCTTTCCTGGTCATATCCAAGGTACATTTTATGATAACTCCTATGCAGATAATGCAGTCCATAGGATTTATATCTGGAAGGGAACTTTGAGACCATCCAATACAATTCCACCTCTTCTTGTAGCATGAAACCCAAAGGGGTTGAGTGACTTGCCTAAGGTTACAGAGCTTGAAGGTAGCAGACCCAAGATTAGATCCTCTTATTTTATTTAGGGGCCTTTAGCCTGGCTCTTCTCCATTGTTTATATCCTACCAGCTCCTCCCATACTTCTTTCCACATGCACTCTGGAGTTCATTCTTCAGAAGGTGAGTTAAAAAAGTCAGGCAAGGATGGGAGGCTGACTTGGAGCTATCATTGACCCACCGTTCAGTGTAGTTTGACTCAGTGAGTCATAGTCCAGTTTCTGCCCTTGGTACACTCTGGAAGGGAGATAGTGTAGCACTAGGGAAAACAGTGACTCTGGCATTAGACAGCCTGATTCCAACCCCATCTCTGAGGCTTTCTACCTACTTGATTTTAGGCAAACTCCTTGAGCTGCTATTTCACCCTCTGTAACATGATGAATGTAATTGGACCAGTGGCACTTGTGAGGTTCGATCCAGCTCCAGAGTAAGTATATTATGATTTCACTTTGGTGATTTAACTCCTCTGGATCTTGGGTCTTCACTTGTAAACATTATATTAGTTCTTTGTACAGCTGTTATGAAGCATTTCCAGCTAAAATAAAAACAAGACTTCTTTAGCAAATTGAACCATCTCCTCCTAAGTGCATAGCTTGGCCTGACTATTCTTCACCTCCTCTAAATCCAAGTTTCTAATTGACCATATGAACCCAGATCCATGCCAGCATCTTTGATGTGTCTCAGTCTGGGCTCAGATTTTAAGTAGGCATCTCAGTTGGAAGTCAGACATTTCATAAAGGGGTTTCCACTTTGGACAATGTGGTGATCTTGTTATTTCACTTTCCTCCCCTTCCTGGATGTATAAAGTGTTGGAACATTGGCTGGGGAGTGGCAACAGGAGTGTACATGAAACTCAACTGGAGGAGAGGGCTGTCCCAATAAGGGTGAGAGAAAGGGCCATATGGATCAACAAAAAGGCCTTATCTTTCAGAAGTCTCCTACTCCTGGCTATATCTGGCTGCTGCAGCTACTTACTGTGCTCAGTGAGGGACTAGCTCTAGCTTTTTGCCAATGACAGAGTTGGCATTTGAGACCAAGAAAGAAACCAACTCTCATGCCTGGCAGTTCACACCAGATCCAAGTTCCATGTCCAAGACAAAGGTGAGAACTCAAGTTCAGAGTTTCTGTAAGCAAAAGGTGAATATCTTATTGACATGTCATTGTATACACTCCTTAGTCTTCTCAATAGAGGTCACAAACTGTGCACCTCCTGGGGTTCCTGGCTTCAGATCAGTCCTCGCTTGGGACTTCAGGGGTTTAGAAAAGCACTGAGGTCACAGCTTCTCAGTAGATGTTTATTTTTCCTTGTTTTCCTTTTATTATATATTACTCATCACATCTCATTGTTCATCTTCTGAGAGGCAAGGCTCTCCTCACATTTCCTCACATCTGAGTATATTTGTCTGGGTCCGTAGCCAGTCAGCCTCATTATGCCAAGGCTGAAAGACTAGGGTTCATTGAGATAGGATGTGTTCAAAGATCAGGCTTAGTTCATCAATAAATGAGTGTCAAAAGTAAGTCCCTAACTCCATGCACCAGTTGATAGAGAATTCATATTGCCTTCATGTAGAGGGAACTCTGGGATGGCACGTTGCTGATTCTCCAAGAACTATCAAGAACTGAGCAATTTCTTCATACTGTGAAGATGAGATTAACTCTACCCTGCCCATTTTTAGATTTAATCACCAAAAGTATAAACACTCCACTTACACTTGAGTGGGAGAATTCTTGTAACCCATGTGTGCAAAAGTGGGTGACAAACCAGAGTTGACTGACTGCCCCCTGGGTAGTCCTAAGCAAAACTTTAGCCTGTAATTGGTACACGTAAAATGGAAGGAATGCACAGGAAGTGAAGCAAAAGAAGTGCTTTTAAAAAGGAGTTACAACTTCCTGTGAACACTTCTTCAGAGTTCCAAGCTCGAGTTGGAGGCTCTCTTTTGCCTTGAACAGGATTCTGGAGGAGCTCTGGCTGAGGACCTTGGACTACTTTCTTTTTGAACTACCATGTGGGTGAGTGAAAAAGACTGACCTCTTCCTGGATTTTCTGAAGGGACTAGCCTCAGGAGAGGCCTCCCCTCTTGGGAGAGGCTTCATGGCTAAAGCCCTTGCTTTATTCATCACCAGGCCCCTGGCTCAAGGTTGAGGCCCTCTGGCTGAGGACTAATTAGCCCTGCCTGGGTAAAGGCAGGGGCTGGAGCAAAATACTTAGTGTGTTAAGTTAGATCTCTTACTCTATCCTCTCTGAAATTCTTACTTTCACTCTTTCCATCTATTTTATAAATAAATTGCTAAAACAATTCATTTGGAATTAATAAATTCCTGGTGACCATCCTATTAAATATTCAGTAAAACCATAATTTTTACGCCCTTTTTACAATACTTTGGTCCATTAGGGTAGATCTAGTCCCACCAGGATGAACATAGCACCTCCCAGAGATCCCTAACTTACTCATTTGTAATGAAGAGAATCTGGGGAATTACTATTGACACCAGCAGGCCATTAAATATGATAGCTTCATTGCAGGATTCATTATTTTTCTTTTTCAAAACTGCTTATTGGAAACCCAGAGGTCTTCTTGCAATCATTTTTATATCTTTTTCCTGGAATTAGACTTTTAAGGGAAAGTTACGCTTTTAAAGAATTCCTCTTTTATTTTCTCCTGGGGGCAATTTTCTGACCTCAACTGTCATAGTTCTTTGTCATTTTCATGGATGTGGATTTATTTATCATTTGCTACAGATTCATGGCTATTTGTTAGTGAATAAGGCTCTAATTTGAAGGTCTGGCCATAGTAAGCTTTTCTTTTGGTCTTTACTGTGCTGTGATCTCATTGAACTTGGGTTAATGAGCAAGACCGAGAACTGAGGCTACAACTACTTAGTTTGCTCATTAGACATTTAAGCATTGTTATTTGTTGCTTTTCTATGCTGAGTTGTCTTTAAGCTAAGTAGCTGAGTAGAATGTATATGAAGACTTTAAAACAATTGGTGGAATCTTTTGAATTGCATCCTATTCATCATGTTGCATGAGGATGGCACACACACACACACACACACACACACACACACACACACACATACTCATATGCACACTACCACTACCACCACCAGGGCAGCTGCTGTACCATCACTAAGGAATTTTGTTGCTAGAAGTGATTAGAGGCACTGAAACCAAAACTTTGGTCAGATCCCCTGAGTGATGAAGGCAGTGATTTGGGGAGCCTGGGAGTTCTTAGGCAAAGGGGATAAGTGGACAATATTCTGACTTTAGTCTATAAAGTACATGCATCAGGAGTGACCTATTTCTAGAGAGATTTATGCAGGGAGAAGAACTGAAAATTGGTCATCAAACCACTCTCTGGAGAGGCAGAGAGAGAGATGAAATTCAGGATAGTCATTCAAAGGAAGGGACTGTCTATGGCTGCTGTCCAAAGCATAGATGAAAAAAAATATGGACTTTTGGAGGTATAGAACAAGCTAAGGACAATTCGTGGAAGGCATTCATGGTAGCGTGCTGAGCCAGAGTTGCTACATCCATCAGGTAAGATAGCAGGAGTAGAAGAGAAATTGGCAAAGAGGGATCCAAGACCATATAATCAGCAAATAGTTGCACTTCACTGTATCTGATTCCAAATCAGAGACTCCTGCTACCTACCACCTCTTGTTATGAAGTTTAAGTATTTGCTCTTAAGAAGCTTACACCCTTGATGTAAGAAATACAAAAGCCTAATTGATGCCCAGAGGAATGAAGAAGCATTTTTTAAGCAACTGATTGTTCCACAAATAGTAAGTTACAGAACAAGGATTTAACATTCCTGACTTGAAATGCTTTATCTGTATCACCATGCTGGTTCTCAAAGTGGACTCCACTTAGCAGCCTGGGCTACATCATTTCCAAGGAGAGAGTTTTCTTTGGTACTCAGAGACATTGTAATGTGGGATTGTCCTATAGGGATATTAGATGTTACAACTCACCTAGGAACTTCCCAGGACCAGTTAAGCACAAAACCCTTGCCTTACGAAAACACAAAGTTTATTTAATAAAGGGAGTAAGGGAAAATGGTAGATAGGATCCTGCACTCTTCAAACTAACTCCAACCACCTTCTAAGTCCCCTGCTTAAGGGGAGTCTTCTATTTCTTTTTTGGGTCCTGTCTATACTTCCATATGCTACTTAAAACCCTTCCCCGTGCTATCTGACTTTTCATAATCTTCCCACTACTGATTAGTAAAGAAAGGGAAAAAAGCCTGGGTTTGGCTGCTGCACTAAGTAACCTAAAATGACAGATGGAAACCTTTGGATTTCCTTAGCTCAAGAGGAATTCTGGAAGATAGACCACAGGCAGATGAAGACTGGACTCAGGGAAATTGGTTTCCTCCAAGTAAATCCTCTACCTACATGTCAAAGATTTCTTCATGAAATCGTGACTGTCCAGGGAGAATCTCTCAGAGCAAAAACCCTCTTTCAGCTTGATGGAAATTCAGTCAAAGAGTCAAAACCTCCCTCCAGCTTGGTCAAAATCCAAGAAGGAAGTGAAATCAGTTATTTTCAATTCAGACTCCCACAATTCCTTCCTTACCCAGAATCTTCTTCCAGGGCTTATCTCAAAATTCCCTTCTTTCAACTAACCCTAGAAATCAGACTCTCCCTAACTTATTTCTACAACATCTATCTCACTAAAACTACACAAACACAGGCTCACATACACATACATTTCCTTATTGTGGTAGAAGGGCAGGGCTGCAATCAAATTTCAACTTGAGTCTTTCTAGTTCCTAAAACTGGCCTTTCTCTTCCATGAATTTTCTTTTGGTTATGAAATATTGATGCATCTGTTGAAAAGCTTCCAAGTGTGAAAACCTAAGCAAATGTAATGGCTATATATGTGTTTAAAACATTCAAATTTTAGAAATCCTAATCTTTTAAAAATTGTTCAGGATCCTTTACCTATAACCCATGTCTGATAACTTCATATTTGGGTATAAAGATAGAGGGTTTGGGGCATCAAGGTGGCTTAGTGGATTGAGGGTCAGGTCTAGAGATGGGAAATCCTGGGTTCAAAACTGGTCTCAGAAACTTGCTAGCTGGCAAGTCTCTTAAACCCAATTGCTTAGCCCTCACTGCTCTTCTGCCTTGGAACACATACTTGGAAGTGATTCTAAGATAGAAGGTCAGGGTTAAACTACAAGCATACATATATCAATCCTGGATAGAGTACCTCTCCAAATAACTCTTTGTAACAGGGTTTACATCAGAATTTCAGAATTTAATTCATATTTAGAGCTTTACAGAAAATGAAAAAATGCACACACACCCCCCCCTCCTATGCAAGTCTTTAGGCTGACACAATCTAACAAGTATGGCCTTGATTTCACTCCAAACCAAATGGAAGCTATAAAAGGCTGGCATCAGATCCAAGTCTCTTCTTTTTCTCCTATTTCCTTGTACATTTTGAATCCCAGTGTTAGTATATAAACCTCCCGGGGACATCATCTGTCTCCCTTTTGCATTTTTCCCCAGAAAATATTTAATAAATGCTGTACATTTGTTCATTCATTCATCCATCTATCTATCAACGCAGAAACATTAATCAAGTGCCTGTAGTATTCCAAGCACTGTATTTAACTGATGGGAACCCAAAAAAGAAGCAAATGACACTTCCTACTTCCAAGGAGCTCACAATCGAATGGAGGAAAAATAAATATATACAAACAAGCTATGTACAGGATAAATAGGAAATGATTGACAGAACAAAGGCACTGGAAGGAAGGATTAAGGAATGGTTCTAGTAAAGCAGAGAGTGTTCTTTGTGATTTAAAGGAAGCCAAAGAAGTCTATAGGCAGAGCAGATGAGGGAGAGCATTCCAGGGATGAGGGACAGCTGAGGAAAAGTCCCAGAGCCAAGCGATGGAGTGTCTTGTTCCTGGAACAGTCAGGAGGCCAGTGTCACTGGAGGAAAAACGATGTTTCAGGGAGTTAGATGCAAGAAACTGCAAGGGAAGGAGGAAGCTAGGTCATGAAAGGTGAAAAATGCCACATGGAAGACTGTGTTTGGTCCTGGAGAGGCGAGATCATTCACCATTCATTCTTGCAATCCAACCTGGTTTGAAAGACAACTCACTTTCCTCAGGTGGGTTTTATCTTCCCCAGGGATCTGTGAAGTTCTCCAGGATTAGAGCACCACCTGGTGGCTGAGATTTCTCCTGAAGGTGAACATATCTGTCATTACAAGAGTGGGTCCTCCTCCTCCTCTCAGACCTGCCCTTCTCACACAATCCTCAGAACTCCCAGCAGTGGCGGTCTCAGGTCACACGTTCTTCAAACAGTCTCTGTCTAGGGCAGAAATCCAAGGCAGAATAGGAATAAATAAGCAATCATTCCTCCTGACTCTAGGGAAGCGCTCCCGACTATTTCTACCAAACCTGCCTCAAAGGTTGATGTTATGGACACATTATCCAGTTCTACATTTCTCCATCCACAAACCAGACCGCCATCTTCTCCATTTTTCCCCTGTAAATGAAGACAGAGCTGAATCTGGATAATCTGATATTTATCCGGTCACCTCCAGAGGTGCCTTTGTCCCTAGGCTAGTGGATTGAGTCTATCTGGGTCACAGCATCTCTGAGAACTGGGAGGTCACATTTAGAATGACCTGATATTTCTTTTTAAAGTAAATTTGTATTCAATGAATAAGTACTCTATTCATTTATTCAGTTGTTCAAGGAAAACAAATTCTTACACTGGTCATACAATTTATCTATGTATCTAACTATCTATACACACACATGCACACAATATATATTTATGTAAATTATATACACACACAGTGAGTATAGATCAACATGTATATATATGTGTGGGCATTTATACATATATCATGTACTAGTATTATGCATATGAATAAATAAAGCAGTTGCCAAGTGACTATTATGTACAAAGCATTACATTATGTGCTCAGAATGCAAAGAGATTTTGTAAGGCAGTTTCTGTTCTCAAAGAGCTCAAATATTAATATTTAACCATTCCTGTCTATAACAGGGGTTTTGTTTTCTTTCTTTCTCAGTTGAAAAGGAGATAGGAGGGGGAAAGAATAGATTTTTGTTAACTGAAAACCATTACTTAAAGAAAAGATATGTAAGGAGGTAATCAACATCATTGTTGGTAATGTTAGGTCAAAAGTTGCTAGTGCTATCTAATACCGTGGAACCTTCCAAGGAAAACTCAAAGGATGGCCATCACGAATTATAACAGGCATGATAGAAGTTGAAAGGCAATTTCCACCCCCACTCAAAGCTTAGACTGAATTCCAAGAGCAAGTCCTGGAATAGAAACATGTAGTGTGAAACATAGATTATATGCTGAGTGCTTTTCTGTCAAGGCAGAGGTCTGACTCACAAAAGAGCTGAGATAACTGCAGGTCTTGTGATCTAAAAAGAACTGCTCTGGAAAGAGGCCATAGCAATTGAGGTTTCAAGGAGACCCAGCCTGTAGAGAACTAGCAAAGAACATCTCAGACCCAGCACCAGCAGATGGCAGTGAAAAAGAGCAAATAAACCTTCAGCGCATCCTAGCAGAAGAGAATGTGGTAATGAGCTTTCTGTCACCCTCCAAATAGCAGATGATCTCAGGGGAATCCCATCAAGGACCCTGCCTTAGGAGTGTGAATTGTCTGAACACACATGGTCCATATATATATTTGATCATAGATTTAAAGATGGCAGGAACATCAGGGCCTCAAATTTCCTCATTTTACATATGCTGAGAATGACGTCAAGAGGTTCAATGAATTATTCTACATGTGACTTTAGCCAAACATATTCTTACATGATGTCCTAGTTACATGAGTTCCCTAGTCAAATTAATCCCCTCTCGCACCTGCAAGGTGTTATAGTGTAGAAGATTATAGTCTCATGTACATATAGGGGGAGGGAGTTTTATTGTTTTCTGTTTTGTTTTGAACTTAATTAGATGTCTTTTTTGCTTTAAACTAATGTATCTTCAGGTTGTTCTGGTAAAAAACAACAACAACATCAATTGGGGCTTGTGAGCTATGGTTTCAGCTGGATGCCTAACCAAAGTTTATCCTGATTCTGGGGGACTCTTAGGGGGACTACTATTTGGGGGCACCTAAAATACATGAGGCTAGCTAGGTGGTGAACTGGATAGAGTATTGGGGCTAGACTTAGGAATTCTTCATCTTTTTTAGTTCAAATCTCATCTCAAAGCCTTACTAGCTATGTGACCCTGGGGAAAGTCAGTTAAGACTGTTTGTCTCAGTTCCTCATCCATAAACTGATGTGGGGAAAGAAATGGAAAATCACCCTAATATCTTCTTGAAGAAAATCTCAAATGGGATCATAAAGAGTCAGACAGGCCTGGAATAACTCATCAAAAACAACAAAACACATGAAGAAACTCTGAATAACTTTAAAATTAGTAACTTTGTGGTGGTTGTTTCAGTCCTGTCTGACTCTGGAACCCTATTTGTTGTTTTCTCAGCAAAGACGCTGGATGGATTTGCTGTTTCCTTTTCCAATTATTTTCATGGATGGGGAAACTGAGGCAAACAGGATTAAATGGCACACTCAGGATCACCCAATTAGTAAAGGTCTAAGACCAGATTTGAACTCACATATTTCTGACTCCAGGCCTGGTACTCTATCCAGTGTGCCACCTAGCTGCCCATAAAATCAGTAGCAATCCTTGATAAAAGGATGAGATGAGAAAGTTGTTCCAAAGTGATCCCCTCCCACATTACTACAAACATAGATCTCTTTCACATCTATAGACTTCTGCTATGTACACTACCTGTCTTTACCCATTTTCCATTTCTATCTACTGAGTTACATGACTTAGATATCACCTTATATCAACTTATTTATCTTAAATTGCTCTCAGTTCCCTGATGGAAAGCAGTTATGAGCTCATTCACTGAGGACTGACAACTGCCAAATTATCATCCGTCCCAGAGATGTGTGACTATCAAGAGGGGACAAGAGTCATTATCATGGGTGCAATTCAGATATCACTGAGTATGTGAATTAAATTATAATTAAACTCATTAAGTGCCCAAACTGAAATTCATGGGTAATTTGGACTAGATGATCTCTGGGGTTGATTTAACTGAAGATAACAGTAGCTTTTGGATTTCAGGATCCTACTTTTTTTAACCCCTTATCTTCCACTTTAGATCAATACTATGTATTGGTTCCGAGGCAGAAGAGTGGTAAGAGCTAGGCAATGGGGGGTAAATGACTTGTCCAGGATCACACAGGTGAGACATAACAGAAGCTAGATTTGAATCTAGGACCTCCCACTTCTAGGTCTGGCTCTCAATCCACTGAGCTACCCAGCTGCCCCACAGTCCTACTTTTGAGTCATATTGAGTTTGCTGAAATGTGCTGATCTTTTTTGGCCAATCTGCTATTTAGCCATGTCTATTACAAGGGATTATAGGTTTTAAGCTGGAATCAACCTCAGGGATCATCTAGTTAAAATTCCTCATTTTACAAATGAGTAAACAGAAATCTAAGGAAGTTTAAGTGATTTCTCTAAGATGATCTAGGTAATCAATTTTGGAGGTGAAAGTTGAACTCAGGTCTCCTCTCTCCAGAGCTGGACCTCTTTCCCCTTTGCCATAGAGCAACTTCTCTTAAGTGTCAATTCAAAAACTAGATCTTGTGAACATTTGTCAAATAAGCTATCTATCTCTTTATCTAAAACACTAGAAAACAAGACAATGCAAAATAATGGTCCAGGGTCAAATATGTATTCCTAAGTCAATCTATTAGAGACCCCTTTCCATGGTGAAAGGACACCAATCTTAACTTCTGTCTGGGTCTAGTCACAGAACCAGTTCTCAGTCTCCCAAACCAGACCTCATGTTCCCATCTACTCCATCAAAAGAGTATGAGAGACCATATCTACTGCTTTGTTAAACTCTAGTTAAAATGTTCCCCTGATACTCCCCAACCCCCGATTTACCAGTCCCCCCTGAAATGTCAGTCTAATAAGCCTTTTGAAAAGGTGCTGAGTTTGGTTTGGTAAAACGTGTCTTTCTTAAAGCCATGCTGACTTTTTGTGATCAAACCGCTTTTTTATTTACATTAATTCCCCATCCTTTTAATAATATTATTTAGAACTTTCTCACAAGTCAAAGTTAGTGATCTTTTGTTTAAAGATTCCAGTCTTTTTTAATTTAAAAAATCAGAGCATTTGCCCTTCCCCAGTCTTGGGTCTACTTTTCTGTTCTCTATGGCCTTTCAGAGATCAGCACTACAATGCAGCCAACACCAGTTATCGCTGTCCAAGGTGGGCACTATCTGGGTTGTGGGATCATCCAGGACATGTGGGTGTTTTCTTCCCAGGACTTGACTAACCAAGGGGGTCAACTTTCCTGGCCTTTTGTAATTCTGTATTTTCCAGACAAAGACAAGTCTTCTTTAGTAACAAAACAGAAATCAACTAAGGTAGCTTTACTTTCTCTGAGTTCTCTCTGTTCTTGTAATTTCATCCACCCCAACCTAAGGTCCTTTGCTTTCTTTGATTCTCTCCATTTTCCCCAATACACGTTCTTCCCATTCCCATTTGGTCTGGTGCTTAATTTTTTCATTCATTTCAACTCATTTTAAACTATAAAATTCCCCTCACTTAATCCTTACAGAACAATGCTTCACGAATAGACCTGCACTCAGTCTGGCCCCTATAGCCATTATGCAGGAGTGCAAAGTAAATCCAGCGGAATTTGTGCCTGGCATCCTCAACACCAACAATTACCGCCAATAAGGCAGACAAACCAGCTTAGTTGAAGAAGCAAGGTGTATTGAGGTAGAGACAGGAGGAGGTTGGTATGTGTCAGGCAGTTCAAACCATCACCTCCACCTAAACCATCATATTCCCTCAGATCTCAAGAGTCCAGTGGCTCTAGCAATTTCAATGCCCTCCCTTTGATCATTAGCCTTTGTTAGAGTTGAGCCCTCACCATTGCCATAAAAAGGATTGAGCCTTGTGTAGAAGGGACTGACAGCCTCACCACCACCAGCACAATCACTGACCAACTCACCCTGATGCATGGGTAAAACCAAGAACACCTCAGTCCACCCATCCTCTTGAAGCTGTCATCTAGAAAGCTACTCTGGTGGAGATTGGACATGGAAGCTCTTTCTGCAGGCTGTATAGGTCCTTTCCTTTGTTTTCCTAGCACTTAGCATTATTGGCATATAGTAAGCACCTAATTAATGCTTCTTCACTATTGAATGAATGCTTGCTTCCTCAGTGTGGCAGATAATGGAGACCCAGAAAAGAAAACTCCCATCAATCAAGTCCTTGGTGTTGCCAGATGATTCAACAGCAGAAAACAACATGGTTTTATCAGTGGAGATAACTAAGTTAAATAAAGTGGGTTACCATTTACTCTGCTCTCACAGTACCCTAAGGATCACAGGAATTTGCTGTCAAACTTGCTGCTTACTCTATACATACATACATATATACATACAGAGAGAAGGGGGAGGAGAGAGACAGAGAGGGACAGAGAGATAGAGAGAGACAGGGAAAGAGAGTGAGAGAGACAGAGAGACAGAGAGACAGGGACAGAAAGTCAGAGAGTCAGAGAGAGAGACAGAGAGGGACAGAGAGATAGAGAGAAACAGGGAAAGAGAGTCAGAGAGACAGAGAGGCAGAGAGACAGGGACAGAGAGTCAGAGAGAGAGAGAGAGAGAGAGAGAGAGAGAGAGAGAGAGAGAGAGAGAGAGAGAGACAGAGAGGGTATCATTTTACAATTTTTATCCTTAACATTTAGGAAAGGGTTTTTGAAGCTTTTAATAAAGGCTTTTTCATTCATCCATTCATTTGAATTTACCCTCTCTTCCATGCCTTTGTTCTCATCTTTCTTACAAGTCTTTTAATCTAAGTTTGTTAATGAGCTCTCTGCCATTTAGTCTAATTCCTCGATTTTATAGGTCAGTAAACAGAGAACCAGAAAGAATAGATCAGTGAACAGAGAACCAGAAAGTTCCATGAGAAATCCATTCCTCACAGGAAGGCAGGAAGTTGAAGAGTCAGCATTCAGAATCTGGACCAATGACCTTGACATTGCAGCCTTGCACTATCACAAGTAGCCCTGGAGGGTGTAAGAGGTGGGCAGGAGAGGGCTACATGTTTTTCCCAGGGAGATCTTTCATATTAAAAATCATTGTTATCTTTTGGGGTTAAGACCGTCTTCTACAATATCAAGAATTGTGTGTTGCTATGGGGTCCGGTGAGTTCTCCAATAATAAAATTTGGCCCAGATTCAAGGAGGCAGCTTGAGCCAAGAGAACTATAACAGGACTCTCCTCCCATCCCACATTTATCCTTCTTACAAATGAGCCTGGTACAAAGGTTACGGTTGTATGGAATGGAACTTGGCTTTCTTGTAATGGCCACCCACTGCTCTTAGCTCTGTTCCCTGGAGTCAAATAAAATGAGACTCATTTCTCTTCCCCATGGCAGCCTTTCCAATATTCAAAGACAGCTGTGACATCCCCTTCTTGAAGATGCCTTGGATGTCCCTTCTGGACCTGACTTCCTGTGCCTGTATATAGATTGGACTTGGTATTTGGCAAAGGGAAGTGAGTGGATAAATTTACTTGGTGTTTTGTAGTGTTCTTCCACCCAGCCAGGCAGCAATCTCTATCTCTAAGTGGGTTCGTCATCACCAGTCTGCAAAGCTCCCTTGTTCCTGGATGCCAGGGTGGACCTTGGAAAATGCTCGGGACCGGAGGCTCCTCCTAGACTCCCCTCCTTTTTCTGAAAATAGAACCACTGCCAAAAAAAGGCAAGGGGGGAAAAAGAAAGACCCACTGTTTGGAGTGTTGTACGTTTGGGGGCTTTGGAAAAAATGTATAATGTGTTCTGTGCTCTGAGACACATTATTTTCCAAAAGGCCATTTACACAGTTTTCTTCCAAGAGTCTGTATCCTGTTATACTCTGGAATAAGTGACCTCATGGTGTTTGTATTTGTGTCCCTCACAAGCCCTCTTTTCTGAGATTGAGGCATATGCAGATTGTCAGGGAGGGAGCCCATGAGGTGGGTGCTGGCTGGGAGGAGGTGGCTAAGAGAACATGCTGCCTTTGCTTTGATTGTTTCAGCTGCTTTTTCAGTCATCATGGGAATGAGAAAGGAAGCAAAATCAAAGGAAGAATCCCTGGCCCAATGACTAGGATCCATATCCCATAGCATTTGAAGAAACTGAAAGCAGTAAAGGAATATTCAGTAAGGTCCAACCTGCATTGCCCTTAGAGGACCTGACAGGATGCTGTCTGTTAAGCTCTTCCCTTGACTCTGGCGTCTATTAAATGGACCAATAAACTTTCCAGTACATCCAAACTTGGAGTTCCTGCTGTCCAGAAGTGGTGGGAGTGATTTTTTTTCCACTGGAGCTGTTAAATATTTTAAAATAACAGTCAAGAGATTAATTGGCTCCAATGTATGGGAATGAGAGTATTAATTCCCCAAAACATAGCTGAAAGAGACAGAAAACCAACCAACCCTTTCATTTTGGGACAATTTACTATTATGAACCCTTATTCTTTTGGGGTTGCTATTCAACCCTTCCTTCTGACTGAGTTAAGAACAAGGCTTATTTGTATAATGGAGATGCATGTGCACTCTGGGAGGATGTCAGGAGACTGGAGGTTCCCAGGAACCCAGAAAATGCTTGTCTCTTGTCCCACTTCCAGAAGACCAGTCTCAGACCTGGACTGAAGTCAAGTCTGGTCAATCAGAGAGATCCAGAAAACTGAGGTTTTGGAGAGTATAAGTTCGAGATCCAGGGAAGGCCTCATGCTCTTTGGTGCTGGAATCACAGGTGAGAAGAGGAAGTGAGAAAAGCTCTAGTGGGTAACCACTGGCTAGGGGAGCCCTGGTGAGCCTGAGGTATGGTTGAGAAGCTGGCACAGCTGGTGGAGGGGAAGAGGCTTGAGAAGGAAATAGATGGCCACATGTAGTTGGCACCTTTTCTTTTTCTGACCCACTTTTTATTATTTACTACATAATTATAAATCAAGATACAGTCCCCAGAGAATTGTAATCTTAACAATCTACCTTCCCCTCATCTCTCAACATTGACATACCCTCGTTCCACTTTTACTGTGCCCAGATACACATCTAAACTAAAGAAAAGAAGAGGGAAAGAGCAGGTATCAAGCAGCAGGCAAAATTATAAAATTAGAACTGGAAGAGAACTTTGTAGCAATGGAATCCAACTTTCTTATATTGCAGATGAGAAAACTGAGGCACTAGGAGATGAAGAGGCTTACCGATGGTCACACAACTAGCAAGCAGGCAGGCAGGATCTGAACTTGGGTCTTCCTGATTCCAAGCCCCCATGCAGCCTCAGTCTGCTTTCAAAGACAATGAACAGTGACTTTATAAGGAGACCAGGGAATAAATTCTAGAAAAGTGATTTTCTCCTTTTACTCCTCATCTCCTCTCAGTCCCTCCTCCTCCTCCCCATCACATATGCACACACTTAGAGCATAGGACCAGTAGCTCTGGATCTCTCTAGGTCATCCCAGTTATCTCAGCCATCTCCATGACACATGTAAGAAACCCAACACCCAACAGTTGGAGGGCTGAAAATTGATCTGTCTCATTTGTAGCCAGATGTCAGTGAGTGTCAAGGAAAGTGTATACATTGGTGTAAACAGCTGCTGAAAAGCAGCCAAGATTTCCATTGTATTGGTTAAAGAGGCAAGGATGCTTCAAGAATGTACCAATATAAGTCTGTTCTTTTGGAAGGGTGTTTCTTCTAATTTTATAAGTGTGCTCTCCTTGCCTCTATAGCTCTGCTTATTCTTCTTTTCACCTTATTTCTATTTTTCTACCTCCCTGTGCCTATGTGCCTGTCTCCCAGGTCAAGCTCTTCACATTGTGGTTGACTTTTCCCATCCCAAGTCTGCCCCATTGGCTCCCTAATCACAATTATCTCATTGAAGATTTTAGCAAATGAATCAGAGAGCTAAAGGCTCAATGTGAATGATGCTAGATTGGGTGGACTTGTCTTAAACCATCTCAGCTGCACCCATAATATTTTGTATGAGAATAGGACATGGATAGATGACCTCTTAGCACTTGATCTTACTGTCTTACTGACAGTAACTCTATCAGGTCCTCTGTGGCAAGTAAGTCTCTAAGCTCCATACTAGCAAACCTTAAGATGTAGAAAGCTTGTAGGGGTAGAACTCCTCTATAGCGGTTTGAGGGACAATTTCGGTGACCTTGATGGAAATGGAAAGAGTCCAATATAAAAAGAGGTGCTGTCAAAATAATGTTCTAGAAATCACAGTGAAAACTCAGGTGTCCATTTTCCCATTACTTACTGCTCATTACTTTTTTCTTGTGCTTCTCAGTCACTAAGGGCTCAATCAAATAGGCGTAGGAAGTTTTAGGTTTTGGTGTGTGGGAAAATGATGAGACCATTGCTAAAATGAGAAGCGAACAGGGAGGGGCAGCTTGAAAGGAGAATATTTTAAGTTTTGTTTGTGGTCGATGGGCTTTCAAATACCCATGGACATGCATAGAAATTTCCTAAAGCTAGCCAGAGATAAAAGACTCAAACTTGGGGTAGAAGATTGGTGGCATCAGTCCATCCATCAATCCAAAAGTTTTTATTAGATACCCACTTTGTGCTAAGTATATCTGGAGAAACAGAGATGAGAGTGAAACAGCCCCTTCAATTCAGGGGTTAACATTCTATTAGGAGAGAAGGAGAAAATAGGTAACTAAGAACGTTCAGGATTTAATTTATAAATATAAAATAATTCAGGTGCGGGGAGGCAGGATACTCATATGAAGAGGATGGGAAATCAAAAAAGGCTTCCCATAGAAGGGTGCTCAGTTTGAACAGAGTTGTGAAGAAAAAAAAGGATTTTAAGAGTCATAGATGAGGTAGGAATACACCCCATTTATGGCAGACAGCCAGTGAAGAGTATAACAGTGGTTCCCAAACTTTTTTGGCCTACTGCCTCCTTTCCAGAAAAAAATATTACTTAGTGCCCCTGGAAATTATTATTATTTTTTAATTTTATAGCAATTAATAGGAAAGATAAATGCAACTGTGGCTATCACCTCTCCCCTAGATCGCTACAGCACTGACCAGGGGGCAGTGACACCCACTTTGGGAATCATTGGAGGAAATGGAGAGGGATCCATGAGAGACAACCAAAGGGCCAAAAGGGCTTAAAGGCATGACACAATGAGCTCTTTGAGAAAAGTGATATGAATGAAACAAATGAGGAGCAGTGACAGACCTGAGCCCTCTGAAACACTAGGGCCAGGAAGTATGGGAAAATTGGAAACAGATCCCTTAGGAACAGTCAGTATGACATAGAGAAGGAAATGGAGGAGGAAATAGCTAAGTCATAGAAGGAAATGTTTGAGAAGAGTATCTGGGATAATCCTTATGGCCAACGATGTTTATGAATCAGCTCTAAGAATACAGGTAGGAAACCAAATGACTCTAGAGCAGTGATTCCCAAAGTGGGGGCTACCGCCCCCTGGTGGGAGCTGCAGCAATCCAGAGGAGTGGTGATGACCACACTTTTTTTGTATTACATTCTATTCTGAGTTCAATAAATAGTTTCATAATTTCCAAAGGGCGCTAAGTAATATTTTTTTTTTCTGGAAAGGGCATGGTAGGCCAAAAAAGTTTGGGAACTAGTACTCTAAAGAGTTGACCCAGGAAGAGAGATAATACTAAATATCAATGGGGATTAGGATAAGACCTATGATTAGAAGGAGGACGATCAGAGTGAATATGTTCAAACTAAAAACTTTACAGTCAATGATTCAGGAAATAGATACATGGAAAAGTTAGGTAACTTGTCAGGGTAACTCCAATCTCTACCCCTTATACCATCTAGCTGCCTGGTAGAATAAACTTTATTAAGAAGGAAACAAAGCCTAAGATAAGCCAATGAATAGTAAGTAAGTAAGCATAGTGAATAGAGCTCTGAGTCAATATTCAGGAAGATCTGAGTTCAAATATGGCCTCAGATATTTGCTAATATTTGTGATAATAAATAATAATGTATTATTAGTAATATTATAGCCATAAGTAATAATAATTTTGAGTCTCTCAGCTCAGATGAATTATGTCCTTCCAGATGGACAGGACTTCCAGAGGTGGTGACTGAATCACCTTTCTGTAGGCTTTGGGGAAGGATCAGCAAAAAGAAAGCCTTCAGAAGGTTGAGATGGACAAATGGTTCCATGATTTTCAAAAAAGGGGAAAATTAATTTCTATGACTACAGATGTGAGTATGATTATTGGTGTAATTCTACAATGAGTCTTAAGAGAAGATTTTAAATTTCTAGGCAAGTGGTGACCATTAGGATATGGTAAAGATCCATTAAGAAGAGATTCATTTCATTTTTGTATAAGAAGGAAATCATCATCATTTTAAATGCCTTCTATGTGTCTGGCAATGTGCTAAATATTTTTACAAATATTCTGTCATTTGACCCTTCCAATTACTCTGGGAGGTAATAACTCAATAAGGCTAAGCTAGAATATCAGGAAAACTACGTAGACAGAGTCTATATATATTTCTATTTGATTAAGTCAATCATGCAATCCTCATGGAAAAATCAGTCAAGGGCCTCTGAGTGGGTACTGATTAAATGATTGTTAACATCTGGAAGGAAATTTCTGGCGTTATACCTCAGAGCTTTAAGTTTAGACTGGGCTAACACTTTTATTGGTTGCTTGAATGAAGATGTCAAAGCATACATATCAAATATGCCATTAGTATAACAGTTGTGTTGAATGGGGTGTTCAGAAAGAGCCAGGCCCTCTGTTGTGAAGGCTCCCCAAGCCTTTTGTAGGGCTGCTCACCCACTTTTGCTGGCCACCCATCACTCAGCTCTCAGCTGTACCTCCAAGAAGCTGAGGCATGTTCAGCAGCCCCATCGTGGTAAAACCTTCTCAGCAGATGAGATAAATCAGGTTGAAGATAACTTCTCAAACCTACTGGTGAGGTGAGGAGATATTGCCTCAAGCATATGAAGACTTTCTTCAGTGTGTAGGCGTAAAATGAATGAAATTCTCCAGATAATTTTAAATGAAAGAAATAACAGAAATGAGAGGAAAGGGATTCCTTCAGTTAAGTGAGCAGAGCACAGAGCCTACCACACTTTAACCAAAGTAAATCTCAAGCTCCCAAAAAGAGCCCTGCAGCATGGGTCTCAGTCAAATTTATCTCTGAAGTACCTGTATGGCAAATGAGGAAGTATGTAAAAGGATGCTGGGAATTTAGCTCAGGTGTGGCAAATTTTCCACCTTCACAAATGGAACAGGCAGATGGGAACAATTCGTTCTTTTTTTTTTTTTAAACCCTTGTACTTCGGTGTATTTTCTCATAGGTGGAAGAGTGGTAAGGGTGGGCAATGGGGGTCAAGTGACTTGCCCAGGGTCACACATCTGGGAAGTGTCTGAGGCCGGATTTGAATCTAGGACCTCCTTTCTCTAGGCCTGACTCTCCATCCACTGAGCTACCCAGCTGCCCCAGGGAACAATTCGTTCTAATGAATTTGGTGGTAACTAAAACAAACACCGTGGAATGCCAAGAGCTCAAAGATACCAAGGTAAGTTATTGAATCCTGGATCTGCTCCAGTCATCCTGATTTTGGTCCTTCCACTGGACTGCAATGACTCTGGAAGAAGGTGTGAGGCTGACAACTTTGTGCAACTCTGCCTTCCTTAAGTCCAATTCATGGGCAAGTCAAAACATCACTGGGAATGTCAGTGGTCCTCTTTGAAAATGGAGGATGAAGAACACTCACAGCTGGAGGGACATTCAAGGCTTTGGATTTTGCAGTAGGATTCAGCAAAGCTCTGTCTGCCTGGAATGAATGATAGGGCCAAACTAATGAGGGAAGATATAATAGGATCTATGCAAAATCCTCTACTTCATTAAAAAACCAAAACACTTTTACTCTACAAAAGTAAGACAAGGTGGGGTTGGGGGTTGGGGGGAGATGGAGAATTTAGCTTGATAGTAATTCATGTGGAAAAAGACCTAAGGGTTTTAGGTGACCACAGGCTCTATTTGGGTCTACAGAGGGTTATGACTGCCAAAAAAGCTAATGGGATCTCCAGGTGCAATAATAGAAATGTTGTATCCAGAATAAGGAATATAATAGCCTTACTGTTCTTATGCTGGCAGGCCACATCTGACAGACTGGGTTCTTTCAGGGAACTCCATTTTAAGAAGACTTTGACAAGTTGGATTATGTGCTTAGATGGAAAACCTAAATGATACCTGTCTGCCAGTGATGTCATGTGCAGAAGAACCGAAGGCACTGGGAAGCTTCACTTGGAATATAAAGGGTAATTTTGGGATGAGGGTTGTAATAATATCACCTGGGATCTTAAAAACTCTTTGTAAAAGGATGATACCATAAGCAAATTGGGAAGGCATGAAATAGTTTCCTTGTCAAATCTATAGATAAGGAGGAAAATTATGACCAAACATTAGATAGAAAGCAATATGAGATACAAAATGAATATTTTTAAAGTTAAAAAAACTGCACAAACAAAACCAATGCAACCTTTTAAGAAGGAAAGCAGGAAGTGGAGAAAATGTATAGGTCTCAACCTCATTTCTCAAATATGTAGAGAACTGAGTCAAATTTATAAGAATACATAATTCCCCAGTTGATAACTGGTCAAAGGATAGGATCAGGCAATTTTCAGATGAAGAAATCAAAATTATCTAAAGTCACATGAAAAAATACTCTAAATCATAATTGGTTAGAGAAATGTAAATTAAAACAACTCAGATGCAGTCTCATACCTATCAGATTGACTAAATATAGCAGAAAAGGAAAATGGTATGAGTTGGAAGAGATGTGGGACACTAATAAACTTTTTTTCTAAACCCTTGTACTTCGGTGTATTGTCTCATAGGTGGAAGATTGGTAAGGGTGGGCAATGGGGGTCAAGTGACTTGCCCAGGGTCACACAGCTGGGAAGTGGCTGAGGCCAGATTTGAACCCAGGACCTCCTGTCTCTAGGCCTGACTCTCACTCCACTGAGCTACCCAGCTGCCCCCACTAATAAACTTTTGGTAGAGTTGTGAACTTATTCAACCATAGTGGAGAGCAATTTGTTACTAGACCCAAAGGACTATAAAACTATGGAATGAGCAATACCACTACTCGGTCTGTATCCCAAAGAGATTTTTTTAAAAGGGGAAGGTACTTGCTTCAGTAGCACATATGCTAAAATTGCAATGATACAGAGAAGACTAGCATGGCCCCTGAAAATTTGTGAAGCATTCCATTTTTAAAAAAATAGGGAAGGACCTACTAGTATGGAAATATTTATAGCAGTTCTTTTTATGGTGCCAAAATTAGAAATTAATAGGTTATCCATCAACTGGGCAATGACTAAGTTGTAGTATAAGAATGTGATGGAATACTATTGTGCTATCAGAAATTGTAAACAAGATAATTTCAGGAAAGCCTGGAAAGACTTACGTGAACTGATGAAAAGTGTAGTGAGCAGAACCAGGAGAACACTACCCACATTGTAAAATAATCTAGTGAGAATGACTTTGGTATTTTCAGCAATATGACATCTAAGACAAATCTAAAGGACTCATGATAATAAATGTTATCTACCTTTAGAGAAAGCTGATGGAGTCTGAATACAGACCAATGCAAACTATTTTTCAATATTTTTCTAAATGTTTTTTTAAATTTCTTCTACAATATGGCCAATGTGGAAATATGGTTTGTATGACATCACATGTATAATCTAGAACAAATTGTTTACTGTCTTGGGAGTGGGGAGGGGAAGGATGGAGGGGGAGAATTTGGAATGCAGCATTTTAGGAAACAAATGTTAAAATTTGTTTTTACATGTAATTGGAGAAAATAAATAATTGAAAAAAATAATTAAGTTAAAAACACTAAAAAATCACTTTGTTGTCTACAAAGTATTTAGTTTCACAGAAGAAGCAGATGATACCAATTATATATGAGGAAAATAAGTCTCAGAGAGGTCAAATGACTTTACTGGGAAATGTCAGAAGTAGAGCTAAAGCCCTGATCATCCTGCCTACAAGGCTTGTGCTCCTTTCACTATACAATGTGCAGCTATGTGAAGATTAATTCAGAGCAGCTCCAGGTAGGTGGGGATGTGCTGGGACAAGTTCAAGTCATGAGAGATGATTGTTAAATGCTCAGTGTGCGCATTTATATCTCAGAAATCATCAAATACTATGAAAAAAGGGTTGATTTATTGTTTTGTTCATTGTCTAGTCTTAGAAAAGTGATGAAAATGTTAATAGTGCAAGTTATCTTTAAAAATGTGACAAATTTTTTTTAAGTAGATTGTTAAACCTGTTCTAAAATCAACACACCACTAGGTAAAGTGACCATGTGACAGAGAGACAGACTTTGGTTACATATGAGAATGATGGTTTTAGCTGTTAGAACTATATAAAAATGAAATGGGCTATCTTTTTGATAGGGAGTTGGCTATTCCTGATAATATTCCAGTAGAAAACCAATGTCAGGGACACTGTAGAAGAGATCCTCACATAGGATGAGTTTCTCAATAAGATCAGCATGAAGCTCTTTTCTTCCTCTGAGTCTCGAATGGAAATTGCTATCATATTTTTCATTTTTTCCCTCCATTTCTTCATTTTTTTTTACCCTTGTACTTCAGTGTATTGTCTCATAGGTGGAAGATTGGTAAGGGTGGGCAATGGGGGTTAAGTGACTTGCCCAGGGTCACACAGCTGGGAAGTGGCTGAGGCCGGGTTTGAACCTAGGACCTCCCGTCATTTCTTCATTTTTGTCCTTTAAATGTTTTTTTTGCATGTCCATTCTGAACAGTCAGGTAAGAGCCAATTAGGATTTATTAGGTATTTATCATGTGGCAGGCACAGTACTAAGAGCCCTCCACAATGGGAATAGACATTCCTAATTATGATTCTGTAATAATTGCCCTTCTAAATTTACTCCAAGTTTATAAATTATGCTATTTATATTTATTAAGATTCAGAATAACAAAAGTTAAACCAATAAGATGTTTGTAAAATACTTTACAAATGTATATATGCCAGTTTTTGATATTATTTATTATCTTAATTAATTAATTAATTAATTTTATTTTGGACTCATGATTTTACCAGTTCTGAGGATTTTCAGGTGAGGAAATTCCCTCTGCTAGTTCTGACTTTTGACTTTTCTATAGTTTATCATGAAGGCTTGCTTGGAGTACCAAGAGGTTAAAATAACTTGTCCAAGGTCACACATCCAGGATATATCAGTAATAAGATTTAAACCATGGCTTCCCTTCCTTCAAAACCAACTCTCTCCCTATAATACCATATTACTTGTCAGAATTTTAATTATTAGAATATTTTGGAAGGATAATCAGAACAATAATGCAGGAATTGGACTAATTCATTTTTGAGAAATTAACAGCAAATGTTAAAGTAAACACAGTTTCTGGTTAACCCTGATTTAATTAGGAAATTTAGTATATCAAAACATTCCAATTCCAGTTTAAGTTAATTAAGATTATTTTTCTTGCAATTGCTTACAGAAATCTGGTTTTGGCCTGCTGAGTGGGTCTCCTTTGCACATATCTCTTCTTTGGCTTGAGCTTTGGCTATCTATCCAAGAAATTCAAAGCCAAGAATGCTGGGCCCAACTTTGGGAGTGACTGACCCTTACTAGTGCTACTCTTGGGCTTTCCAATACAGAGACCTGGAATGATTGGGATGATTGTTAAAATGCATTTCCAAATCCATCCAATCTCTATTCAGTTGGGATTGAAAATTTATAAGAATTTATTGTAGCTACAGAATACATTTCTCCAATTTACTCCCTTGACTAAGGTAAGAAGTAAATGGCCATATCCATCCAGGGATGAGAGAAAAAGTCCATGTTGCCAAAAAAAATGAAGCAAATGTCATCTGAGATCAATTTTAGGGTTGAAAAAATGTCTTAAGAGCTGGACTTTTTCAGAATGCATTGGACCCCATATTTCAAAATTCAAAATCATATTTAATTAAGAAATAGTTAAAGCATCCTTTAAAAAAGCATATGTATGAAAGGAAAATATTTCTAGGTTGTGGATAATTAAAACAAAGTTGCACCCCAAACACATTTCTTTTTTAAATTATTATTGTTTTTTTTTTTTAAATCATCAAGCATTTTTTCTTCCTCCCTTCTCTCCCTAAAGTTATTAGGAAGGAAGGAAGAAGGAAAGGAAGGAAGGAAGAAGGAGAGGAAGAAATAAAGAAGGAAAGGAAGAAAAAGACCAGAGGAAGAGGGTAAGGAGAGAGAGAGAGAGAGAGAGAGAGAGAGAGAGAGAGAGAGAGAGAGAAGAAGGAAGGAAGGAAGGAAAGAAAAAAGATAGGAAAGAAAGAAGGAAGGAAAAAAGGAAAGTAGGGAGGGAGGAAGGAAGGAAAAAAGAAAAAAAATGCTGTAACAATAAGCATAGTGAAGCAAACCCAATAGCCCAATGACTGTGTCAAACCCTACTGAGAGCATCAGTTCTCTGTTAGGACAGGTCTTCTGGAGTCAGGGTTGATCAGTGTATTGATCTTAAGTTCTGAAGTCTTTCCAAAGTGCTTGTTTTTTACAAGGTGGTTCTAGAACAGTGATGAGCAACCTTTTGAGTTTGGTGTGTCAAAATTCACCAAAAAAACAAGCATAACTTGGGTGGTGTGTCACTTTGAGAAAAAAATAGCATAACTCATGATGTGGCCCAATACTTCTCTGTATGCGGCCATGTGACATTGGAAATGACTACGCGTGTCAAAAGTTTGCCATCAGGGTTCTAGAACCACTTCTGATTTTACTTATTTCCCTCTGCATCCTTCTAATCTCTGTTTGAATTCCACCTTCTGCAAGAAGCCTTTCTCCATACCCTTTAATGTTAGTTTGCTTCTAAGATTACCTTCAATCTATCATGTAATTTTAATAATAGCACCTATTAAGTGTGAGGTACTGTGCTAAGCACTTTCTTATTCCTGGTGTTTAGTGAGGTGGTTGACAGAGAACAGATGTTTAATACATGCTTATTGACTGACTGACTGACTGTTGCAATAAGCCAAGGGAGATGTTTGGAAGGTCTGAATTTTAATGGTTCTGGTGTGCTTGGGGAGAAGGGGATCAATGCAAGAAATGTTATAGAGGGAAAATGGACACGACATATAATTGACTCCATTATCTCCCTCTAAGTTCATATTTTCCAATCCAGAAAGGTAGTTCAGGACCTGGTGACCCCCCTCTGGTCAAAATTTGTCCTTTCAGATATAGAAGCATCCCTTGCTGCCAGCCATCTCCATTCAATGGACTCAAGACCGTGAGACCTCTTTTAATTAATAGGATCTGCTCCAAGCCTCAAGACCACCACCTCAGGAATGGTGTTTATGTAAGTACTCATGAAAATAAACAAAAACCAGAGAAGTCAATGGGGGTACGCATTCTGGTTGAGTCTAGGCTCTATTTAGGAACAAATCGCAATGCATCTTCCAACTCTTGAGATGAAGAGCATAATTTGTCATATGGGACAAGAGGGGGAGACAGCTAGAAGCTGTCTCTTCTCTACAATTGATGGAACACTCTGCTGCCTTTGTTACCATTAACAGCTGTTTGGATATAGAAAAGGAAAGCCACAGGCAATTCCAAAATAATAGTGACTGTCCTATCTATTCTGAAAGGGATAGTAGCCTTTCCATAAGGGCCACAGGGGACTATTGTAATTTGCTCTAGTGTCTACAACATAGAAAAACAAATCAAAATCATAGTAAAGTTGCTGTTTCTGCCAGAATACAATAGTGGAACTATTAGACTAGTGGTAACTTACTGTTCTCATCACTGTTCAGTTCAGATGGAACTTTCATTCCAGAACCCACTGCAAACCATGGGAAAAGGTCCCCTCTGCTGCCATCTGGTGTTTTATTCACATCTGAGTTCATTTGTCAAGTTTAAAAATACAAGAATTAGAGGAAGATTTAAAAAGTGAAATAATGAAATTGCCTGGAGGGTTTCCATTGTCTTCATTGGATAGAGTCCATGAATAATTAATAAGTTGAGTCTGACTGCACTTTCGCTGAAGACTAGCCAGCATGGCAGGGAAAACCTACATTTTTCTTACCCCTGTCCTCCTCTTGGGGAGCTGGTAGGAAGGAGGGGAAGTAGAGGTCCGAGCATCATCCTGCAAAGCAAAGCTTTATTCTTAAAGATGCAAAGTAAAATAGAGAATGACCCACAGCTCTGTAGTGTTACCTTCTGTGTCTTCAGTGACAGAATGAAAGTAAGAAATCTGAGGATGGCCAGAATGTCACTGTAGATTTTCTTTAAGCATTAACTTCAGGACTGAAAACATGAGATCCTTTTCCAATGACCAATGAATGGGACACCTTCCTAGAAGTACTCATTCACCTTAATCTGGGTGATAATAATAACATACATTAAACTGGAAAGCCAAAGGAAAGTATACATCAGTGAGGTTGGCTTACAGGTTTTTTTTTCCCTAAGGAAATCAAGAAAATAATAGGCAGAGCTGTCCAAAGTATATCCAAAGACAAAAAGAGACCCAATCCAATTTCATTGGGTACCCTAACAGCTCAGAGCTGAGAAGGACCTCAGGAGCCATTTTGTCATCCATTGCTAAACAAGAGGTTTTTTGTTATTGGTGTGTTGTTTTTTTTAAATAACCTTTCAAGTACAAGCAGTCATTCATCCTCTACTCAGTCCTCTAATCTAGAAGCAACTACTACCTCTTGTTAATCTCACTCCTCTGTCCTCTGCAAACCTACGTTTTCCTCCTAAACTTCTCTCTTCCTTATAACACTCCCAAGTCAGTGTATCTTCTTTTGGGGGGGATAGCTCTACTTGTTGGACAATTTTTCCTAATAATGAGAGTAAACTTGCCTCTTTGCAACCTATTCTGGATTTTATTCTCTGGGTCCAAATGTAAAAAGTCTAAGTCTAAACCTCCTCCTCATAAAACTTGTTTAATCCCAGATCATGTCTCCCTTCTTTTTGTTTCTTTGTTTTTTTTGTTGTTGTTGTTGTTGTTGTTGTTGTTGAAATGGCTCCATTTCCTCCAAATATCAAAATTCAGATTCACATAATTTGAGAATTGAAAGAGTTATTAGGGTCCAAGTAGGCCAGACCAAAACTTCCATCTCCTCCAACAACCAAAAACAAAACAAAACAAAACAAAAAACACTTCAGCATATTGAA
Source organism: Gracilinanus agilis (assembly GCF_016433145.1). Taxonomy (NCBI): domain Eukaryota; kingdom Metazoa; phylum Chordata; class Mammalia; order Didelphimorphia; family Didelphidae; genus Gracilinanus; species Gracilinanus agilis. The sequence goes on along the minus strand of NC_058132.1, from coordinate 645,337,664 downwards.
GATTTAGTCCTTGTTTGATGGACTCTATTGAAAGTCACCAGGCACCTCTAAGGTAGTCCATTTCAATCCTAGTTGTGTGGAAGTGTTACCTTATAACAAATCAAAATTTATCTCTTCTCTTCCTCATTCCTTCTCTCTTCTCCTGGTTCCCCTTCTGACTCTCCACATTTTTTTTTCTCCGCCATTTCCCAACAGCCTTTTAAAGCTGAAAAATGCTTCCATTCCTTTCTTTGGTCAGATCTGCCCTGAGTCCTTATTTTAAGCCGAGTACATTCCTTCACTCATCTACTTATTATGTATATTTCTTTTTCCACTTTCTCCTATACAGAGACTCTTTTCTCTCTCTCTCTCCCCCTTTCCTTACTTTTCATCTTTCTTTCATGTATTTCCACCCATCAGAATGTGAGCTTTTTCAGCGTAGGGATTTTTATTCAATCTTTCTTAATACATTTGTATTCCTGGACCTAACCCATAGGAAGGAGGCAGTGAGGTGGCTGAATGGATAGAATGCTGGACCTGGAGTCAGAAGGACTTAAGTTCAAATCTAGCCTCAGATACTCATTAGCTATTTGACCCTGGGCAAATCATTTAACTTCTATTTGTCTAAATCCACTGGAGGAGGAAATGTCAAATTGCTTCTGTATCTTTTTCTAAGAAAAGCCTGAGGTCATGAAGAATTGGACACAAATGAATGACAGAACAACAGCACAATATGTCCTAAATGCTTATTTCGTATAACTTTCATCCATTATTCCTAGCCCTGATCTTAGGGCCAGAGGAGAACAAGTTTGATTGTTTTCCCACTTTCTCTGGTCTTTTAATGGCTTCATTATAGTTGTCATGGTGCCTGGAATCTTCTATTCCAAGGCTAAACACCACCAGTTCTTTCAACTAAGATTATCTGCTCTTCACCAGCCTGATCATCTTTCATGAGATGCCCCTTAGTTTATCCAAGTCATTCCTAAAATGTGGTGCCTGTAACTAAACAGAATGCTCCATATGTTTTCTGACCAGGGCAGAGTAAAAACAGGACCATCCATACTCTTATCCAAGACTTGGTATTTCCTAATGAGATGCCCACAATAAGTCATTTTTTAAAAAGGGTACCATGAAGATCATGCCAGATGGCTCAGAAATGATTTCAAGGATGTCATTGGAGAAATGTTTGACTATAAAATGAGATGGATGCCATATAGCAAGAATGAAGGTTAACTGGTGGACGTACTAAGTGTGGCAGAAATGATGTACCTACAACTTCAAGAGAGCTAGAGAAAGGCACCTACAGTGTTGGATTGAGCCCTCACAGAGAATTTACATAAAGATATGTATAGGCATCTCAGAGTTATGGATGGGCCTGGATCTTCTCTGTTGGAAGAAGTACCCACATAAGTGACATCTGTAAGCATGGGATTTGTACAAGGGGGATGGGAGCAAAGGAGCCAGAGAAGACAGTTGCTGACAGTTGCTGAAAGTTGAGAACAGAGAGGATTCTAGGAATTTCTCTGAGGAAGAGAGGGGAGGAGGGCTTTGGGAAAAGGTCTGAAAAGGAGGAGAAGGATATCTCAGCTCAGATCCAGTCCTGAGGGCTTCCTAAGGATCTTCTTTTGGAAACTGAAGCCCTGATTCCCTGATCAAAGCCATTCCATCACATCTAATCTATCAAGACTTCAATCATCGAGTGAGCTAAATTTTTGGACTCCATTTTGGGAGCAATTTCTTAGTCTCCTTCATCCATTACCCAACCTTGATGAGAGACCCCCTTTCAGTCAAAACTTACAATTTTAGAAAAGGATAGAAACAGAAAAATAGAAATAGAAATAGGAGAAGAGGTGAGAGGAGAAGCTTAGGGAACCACCAAAGTTCCCACCTAAGTGATGGACCCCATAGCAATAGCAAAGAGGACACCCCAAAATCCTTCTGCCCTTCACCCCTTTCCCCAATCCCTGATTTGTGAATAATAAAAGCCATTCAACAGTCACATAGCTTTCCAGAGAGCCTGGGAGACAATGAGGGAGAAGGGAACCATAGCTTGGTCTGGCTGCCTCCATCTTGAAGCCAGACCAACTGATGTGAAATTAACTGATTGGGGGGAGGTTTGTTTGAACCTTGTCCTTATTCAGGATCAGATTGGGGTACCACACACCTCGTTTTATAGGGAATCCTCACCCCCACCTCCTGTGGGGTGGCAGGACCATCCAGGTCACCCAGTTTCGGAGTGACATCCCCTTAAAATCTCCCAGTGTATATTTGGCCCCAGGGGACTGCTGGAAACAAGACTCATCATGCAGATTTTCTCTATCTCCCTTCTATCAAACATTCATGAATGGCCTCTTTCATTGTTACACATCACAGATCCAGTGGAGCAAGGAAATATAAAGAAAAAAAAGAAGGCATGATTTTGAAGCATCAACATCCCTGTTCATCTACCACTATTCTTTGGAATAAACAGAGGGCATTAGAGAAGGTTGTTAAACTACTTTGTAAGTAAGAGAAAGAACATTGGATGTAGAACTAGAAGATGTAGGTCTAAATAATGTTTTGATAAATTCACTTTTTGTGGTTTTTGGGAAATCACTCAGCTCTTCTGAGACTCAGCTTGTTCCTTTGACATGTGAGGAACTTGAACTAAAAGATCTTGAAGGCTGCTTCCAGGTTAATCTTTAATCCTTTCATTTAGTATTAATAAACTAGAATGTGCTGTTTCTCTAAATACTCCTGAGTCTTCAGATCTTGAAAAACCATGTTATTGGTAAGGTAATTATTTATTATGCAATTTATGTATATATATGTAAATATAGATAAATACAGATAAATACACCCACATACATTTTAAGGCATAACTTGGAGATATATTGTGGATTTGGTTTTTGATCACCACCATAAAGTTCATCATCAAAATAAAGTATGCTATACATGTTTTCTTGTTTCCCATTACATAATAAAATTATGTTTATACTATGCTGTGGTCTATTAAGTGTACATTATTATCTAAAAATGTACCTTAATTAAAAATACTTTATTACTCAAAAGACTAAACAGTATCTGAGCCTTGAGAGAGTCATAATCTTTTTTGCTCATGGAGGGTCTTCCTCAGTGTCGATGACTACTCACTTCTCAGGGTGGTGCTTGCTGAAGGTTAGGATTGCTTGCCATGAACCACAATCATGTAAGAAGGTAAACTGACTGCTCCACCAACCTGCTTTCCCAGTCTCTCTCCTCCTGAGGCATCCCTATTCTGAGACATAATCAGATCAAAATTAATCCATTTAATAACCCCATGATGCCTATATATGTTCAAGTGAAAGGAAGAGTCCTTATTTTAAGAAATTGCCCCAAACCCCAGGGTTCTTCAAGCCTATGCTAATTGTCAATATAATGAAGAGAACTGGGACATGGGGGACATATCAGTGAGAAATCACTCCTAAGGGGGCATTACTTTATATATTAGAGGTGTAAGGAACTTCAGAGGTGATGGAGTTCAAGCCCTTCATTTAATAGATGAAAGAACTGAGTCATGGGAAAAGTTGTTCAGGTCTATTCAAATTGTTAGAGGCAGAGTTGAGATGTGGACTCAACCCAAGTTCCATGGGTTTTTTTTTTATGTTGTATCACACTGTCTCTCCTTGTGCAGAGGAGGTTCCCCTCAAGAGCACCATCCTGGTGACAGGTCTATGGGAAACATCTGAAACGAGTGGTAGTCAATTGGATGAGGGCATGTAAATGGGCTCTCTAGGGGGAAGAAGATCTTTTGGTCCCAAATCAAACCAGCCTTTATTTGGCAATGAAAGTCAATGGAGGGAACATAGAGGAGAAATAACAGGTTGAGACTTGGAGGTGATGGCTACAGTGTTTGGGCCTGGTCTCTTCCTCCTAGGCACATTATATTGCCATTGTGGTGAGTATTATCATTGTGGTGGTCTTGGATGATGAACTACACCCCTACCCTGACTCTGAATTAAGGAATTGTGAGTTTATGGAGGCTGTGTCCTACTTGACCTATTGCTTTTTACTTGAGTCATGCCCTCAAGGAGTTGGCAATCTAATGGGTAGACAACAAGCAAAGAAATAGATACAATGTAAGTTAAATACAAGATAACTAGGAAATAAGAGAAGGAAGATACTAGAATTCAGAGAGTTAGAGAAGGCTTCCTGTAGGAGGTGGGATTTTAGTTATGATTGAAAAAGAGCCAGGGAGGTCAGTAGTTGGAAGGGGGGGAAAGAACATTCCAGACATGATGGATGGCCAGAAAGAATGCCTGGAGCCAAGAGATGGAGTGTTTTGTCCACAAAACAGCCAGGAGTGCAGAGTTTCAGCTTTAAAAAAAAAAAAAACAGAGAGAATCTCAGGATAATAGATCTGAAGCTAGAAAGTCCCTCAGGGACCATCTTGTCTATTCTCCCCTCCTCTTAATTTACAATCATGGAAACTGAGATATAGAGAGATTAAATGATTTTCCCAAAGTCACACAAGTAGTAATGGAGGCAGGATTTGAACTGAGATCCTCTTACTTCAGAATCCATGTACTTTTGATTTGTATTATGTTGCTTTAAGATAACAGAGGAGAGTGAAATGGGTTGACATGGGAGGTTGGGGTTTCCCTCTCTCTGTTTTCAAACAACATACTTTTTGGGGAATGTCAGATAAAATACTTGTTTAGATTTGGGCTGTGCTGTACAGCTTGTGGGATTACTTTCAACTTAGAAATTCTGAGATTATATGGAGGTTTGTATGAGGAAAGATAAAGGCTATGGAGAGCAGCCTGGTTGGTGCCAAGAGTCCCATCTGGGGGTGAAATTGATGCACGATGAAGTAATCTGACAGGTTTAAAAGTTGTTCCTTTGGCATAAACAAATCTCAAAGTTTTTTTTTTAAATATGTACTAGAGAATGTCATTTAGGAAGTCTATGAGCACTTTAATGTTTAGAACCAAGTTACCTTTTACATGTTATGTCAATATCCTTGAGATTCAGTTTTCTCATCTATTGAATTTATTCCCTTCCAGCTCCCTATCCATAATTTTATGAACTTTGAGGAAGGGAATAAAGTTGTTTGTAATTCTTGGCATAATGAACTCCTTCCATTCTGGATTCAGTTTAGAAAGACCAAAATAGAAGGGAGAAGACTGCCATTCCAAACCAAAGTCCAAGACAAGAAAGGGAATGAACTTTTGGAAAGGGGGTTTCCTGCCTCTTCCTGTTTTCGTCTTTGCTTCTCCCTTCCAGTATCTCTGATCTAAAACCAAAATGGTTTTCCTAGGAACTGAGGGATGCAGTCTCTTCTCTTTCTGTGGTTTCTTCCTTCTGAAGTGTTCAGACACTTTGCAGACATTATCTCATCTAACTTCAACAAACCATGGAGAAAAGCCAGGGCTGAGGAGTTGCATCCTCTAGCATATGGGGAAATGGAAACCATTTGAGGGAATCTCCTTCCCCAAGACCCTTCTGGGCATTAAAGACAAATTCAGAAATGGAAAGAAGCTTTCAGCCCATGGGAGGGGTGGGACTTGCGCTTTGTTTGTTTTATAAAGAAAACTGAATCTGAAGGATCAGTCACTAAGTGAGTTCAGTCATGTCCATGAATGCAATGTTCTTCTTCCTCATGTCGACCTGGCTTCCTTCAATGCTCATAAACTCCCCACCTTTCACAGGAAGCATGCTCAATCCTCCTTCATCTGAAGACCCTCCCTTTGTTGATTATTTGAACCTTCTTCCTCATCTTATTTGTTCCTACATAGCTATTGTATTCTTTCTTTTCCATTCCATTGGCTGATTCTCAAGGGCAGGAACTGTCTTTTTACTTTTCTTCATATCACAGTGCTTGGCACATGGTAAGGGCACAATAAATGTGAATCTGGAAGTATCTAAAGTTTTCAAAGAGATTCAAGAGTAGAGTCAGTAAGACTTGGTTCAAATCCCTTCTCAGACACTTATGAGGGTTGCCATCTTAGGCAAGCAATCCCCAAGACCTCATTTCCCTTATCTGTAAAACAGAGATGGTATTATCTGGAGTACAATTTTATTGTGCACACACTAACTTTCTTTCTTAGGTGTGGATTGCAAGAGATCATAGATATGGCAAAAGAAGAGACTCCAGAAATCATCTGTCCCAATCCCCTCATATCTACCTTGAGTCAGGAGCACTTGAATTCAAATCAAGCCTCAGAAATTTCAATAGACATGGGACCCTGGGCAAGTCACTTAACTTCTGCTTGGCTAAGTTTGCTCCACTATAAAATAGAGGTTTTAACATTACTTAACTCACAGGGTTGTGGTGAAGATTAAAGGAAATAGTGTTCATAAAAAGGTATGACAACAGTATCTGGTACCTCGTAGGCACTATTTAAATGATAATTCACTTCATCTCCCTTCTAAGATGGCATCTAAAGCCCCCTCAAGATCTGACATTTTGAGATTCAGATGGATGCCATAGTGAAATGGACTTGGGGTCAGGAGCACCTGAGTGGATATCCTAGCTCAGACATTACCTGACTATATGTCTCAGATTGTTGTTGGAGTCAAATGAGCTGATATTGGCAAACTACCAATTTTAGAGCATTATTTACTGTTCTTCCTCCTTCTCCCTTTCTTTTTCTTTCTCCTCCTTTCTCTATACAATTAATAACATATTTCTATTTTTAATATTATTATTAGCCTTAATTTCCCCATCTGTAAAATACTATTATGGAATTTACATTCTAATTGGGGGAACATTACATCAAAGTTAGTTGAAGGAAGGATGGGGAATCCTTTTGAAAGTGTAGAGATGGGGGGGGGCAGGGCAGCTGGGTAGCTTAGTGGATTGAGAGCCAGGCCTAGAGATGGGAGGTCCTGGGTTCAAATCTGACCTCAAACACTTCCCAGCTGTATAACCATACCCAAGTCACTTAACCCCCATTGCCTACCCTTACCACTCTTCTGCCTTAGAACCAATACACAGTATTGATTCTAAGATGGAAGATAAGAGTTTTTAAAAAAAGTGTAGAGGCAGGAGGAAAGCCTGGAAAGGAATGAAGGCAGAGCTAACTGACCTGCACATTTTTTGTAAATAGTAGTTTCTGGGAGGAATAAACCAATCAGAAGATGAGGGTGCAGCACAGAAGGGTACTTCCAGTGTGAGAACAGTGAGATACTGAAGGGCTTTAAGTGACCAGCAGATATGTTGGTATTTTACCTTAGATAACACAGGAAGAGATTTACTGAAATTTCTTGAAGCAAGAAGTAAAATAGGAAGATTCATGCTCTAGGAAAATGATTGGTGACCCTTTTAGAGATGAAGTGCCCTCACTGTAACCCACACGCTTCATGTGAGTTCCAGACAAGGGAGGGAAGAAGTGCTTCCTTCTATTCAGCTGCTGGACAAAGGGGTGGGTGATAAGAGAAATGTCCTAATGCAGTGATGGGCAAACTTTTTAAAGAAGGTGCCAAAGGAAAGGAAATGCTCATCTGTCAGTCTGTTTCTAAGGCAACTCTTTCAAAGTTTCATTGTATTGTATCCTACTTATTGTATTCGTCAGATTAGGAATAATGTCGCCTTGTGGGATAGAACATTTCAGGGGCCAACATCTGGCCCTCAGGCTGTAGTTTGCACATCATTGTCCTAATGCATCTATGGAGAGGGGGAAGGGAGCAGCCCCTCTGGCATTCGTGCCATAGGTTTGCCAACACTGCTCTAGGAAGATTATTTTTGGCAGCCAAGTGAATGATAGATAAGAGTGAGGAGATACTGGAAGTGGTGACACTGATTAGGAGGCTTTAACAATTGTCCAGGCAAAAGATGATGAGTCTAGGAATTTGAAAAATGTCCTTATGAGTGCAGAAGAGCTGGATGAGGAAGCAAACTGGAAAGTTCCCTTTTCCCTTGAATCTTCAATCACTTCCTTAGTTCTCTAAATAGCAAAAAAATTCTACATACAAATGTCTATTGAGTGCCTGCTCTGTGCCAGACTCTGTGCTAAGTGCTGGGACTGCAAAAAGAATGAAAAAAAAATCCATAGCTGCAATAAGCTAAACATCTAAAATAACAAAAAACAAAAACCCAGGTCCCTTCCTTTGACCTTTTCGCCCTCTCAAGCTTCCTTTCTCTCTACCTTTTTTCCCTTTCAAAATAAATTTCTTGGAAGACTGGCTAACACCCATGACTTCCCTGGCTTTTCAACACACCCATTATCCTACTTTCCACTGTGCCCAAAATGCTCTCAGAGATCCTCGGTGCCTTTTTCTTTGCTTAACCCAAGAGCCTCTTCTCAAGTCACATCAGCTTTGACTCTTTTTTTCAGAGTCAGGTCCTGGGGACTAACTGTTCCTTCATGGAGCTCTCTCCAGCCTTGGCTTTCCCAAAGGGTTCTTTCCATGTGTAGCCTGCCTCCTTCATCAGATGCTCCTCATTTGCTTCTCTACTCTACAGTGGGAGTCTCCAAGATCCACTTCACCATCTTTCCTTGTTCTACTACTTTTTACAATAACAATGAGATTCATTTCCATACTGAACCTGCCACTACTAAGGGAGCAACTCCCAGACTCAGGCCTCCAGCCTTCCACAAGCTTGATATGAATTTCTGGGTTCCTGTGAGATAATTCCTGCTTATCATAATCTGCTGATACATTTAACTATGCAGGCACTAGATTGAACTCATCATAGCCTCAGTCCTCCACTAAATCTCTTCCTCATTATTTCTCTGTTTCTATAAATGGCCCCACCATTTCCCCAGTCATCTAGCTGACTCTTACCTTTCATTTTTCCTCCACAGGTATTCAGATAGATGAATCACTGATTAAACACTTACACAGTGTCAAACGCTGGACTAAGAACTGGGAATACAAAGTGAATTAAAAAGAAATGCAATCCCTATACATGATGAGCTTATATTCTTATTAGGGAAGGCAATATAAAAAAGGAGGGTGGAAAATATCTGGAGGAGAAGAAAGTCCCCATGTGGAAACGAGGTAGAGAAATATCCTGGGAATCCTGGGTTGGTCTATGTTTGAAGATTGCATGGCTAGTGTGCATACTTCCTAAAATACGGGTAGAGATTTGCCAATCAAGAGGAAGGGGTCATAGAGATGGAGGCATTGCCAACATGGAAAATGGGTCTCTTTGGGGGAGGGGAGGGAGGCATTCTTGGATTCATGTGGTTCAATCACTGTCATTATGGATATTTATGAGGCATTCATTGTGTACTAAGTGCTATTCCATGTGACAAAAATGCAAAAATCAAGTTAGAAATGAGGGCTGTCATTGTTCAGGAGCTCAGGAGCCTTGATCAGAAATAGAGAAGGGCCTGATGATGTCTTGAGAACAGCCTGTTGAATGAATAAATATCCATTTCCATTTACCATGACCACGACACCACTGGCACAGCTTTAAAGGCACTTGAGTTTGAATTTGAACCTGGGTTCCAAGCTCCACTTTGTCCATAACCACCTGAGTGATCTGGGGCCAATGACTTCCCTTTCCCTGGCCTCCTCTGTAAAAATATGGGCTATCCCTAGGATCTTGGAATATATGAGCTGATAGCAACCATTCTGCCCATAGGTGGAGCTGCACCAACACTTTTTGGAACCAAGAGCTATGAAATGGATACGATGCTGAGGCCTCAGATGGCGGGTGCTGATTGTTCAGAAATGGGTGTGTGGCTGTGTATCTTCTTGTGTTTATCTGATGATCCTGGTCTAGATTATTTCTTCCTTTAAGGAGAAATTTTAGTTTACTGACAGCAGGTAGATATAAATTATAACTGGCCTTTATGGGCCATTCCAATGCTTGGAAAACACTTCATGCACTCAAGCCTGGGAAGCAGATATTATAAGGATTGGAAGTCATGCTCTATCAATGGAGGAACAAGCTCGGAGAAGGTCCGTGACTCCTCCAAGTCACGTAGCCAGCAAGTGTCAATGAAGAGCTTCCGATTTCAGGACTCTCTATTGCCAGTCCAGGCCTTTACCAATCACACTGCACAGCCTTTCGATATGTTCTAAAACTAAACACTTGGATGATAAAGAAGCATCCCCGCCCCCCTACCCACTCTCTCTGCCAACCATGAAATAGAGCACTATCATGGAGAGTTTGGGAGGGGGAGATAGAATGCCTGACTTTTTTGTCATGTTCCCTTTATTGAAGACTGAGCACTGGAGCTTTTTCAGGATGGTGTCAACACCATCCATGGGCCTTAACCTCATTCCATTGCTCAATGAGGACATTTTCCTTTGTGCAGTTGTAGTCAAGGTTGACATTGTTCTTTGGATGTTGTCATATTCTCTTGGGATCACTTCATGTTTTCCCTTGCTTGTTTGGATGTGTCATGTTCATCGGTTGTCACGGTTATTATTTTTTATGGGCCGTGTTGTTGTCATCCATATGTACCAATGTCTGACCGAGTTAAACCATCCACCCGTCTGTACAACTTGGCTTTTGTCAAATATAATCTGTAACCTACAGAGAAAACTAGAGTTAACAAGTGACCGAAACTCTGTCCTCCACTCCCAGAGTGAAGATTTACTCTATTCTAGTCTCAGTGTCCCAGATCTAGGAGGTTTGAAAATGTATGCAAGGATTTTCCAATATGCCAAACTAGAATTCTATACATGCTCCAAGTTAGCTGAGGAAAAACGACCAGTCTTTGAACAGGAAGAGGCACAGAAATGTTTAGGAGGGTCTCATTAGTCACCTGAAGGGTAGAAGAATAGGAGTAATGCAAAGAGCCTGGGAGGGACAGATAGGTAGCACAGATTAGAGTACCAGGCCTGGAATGAGGACCTGGGTTCAAATATGGCTTCAGACATGTCCTAGATGTGTGACCTTGGACAAGTCATTTAACCCCAATTGCTTAGCCCTTACCACTCTTCTGCCTTAGAATCAATACTTATTATCAATTCAGACAGAAGTTAAGGTTTAAAAAGGGTGGCCAGGATGAATATTTGTGTGACCTTGGACAAGTCCCAAGACTTTTTGAAAATCATTCTGGTAGCAGGTTAAGAGCTGCAGTAGGAAGGAAGGAAGGAAGGAAGGAAGGAAGGAAGGAAGAAAAAGAAGGAAGGAATGTAGTGTTAGAAAGAAACTGCTCAGAGACCAGACCTCTAAGCTGTCATGAAGTCATTTTTTATCTTTCCTGTTCTCTCTTCCTAGCATTACAGGATGCTTCTCCTCAAATGTTCCAAAGAGTCTTTATCAAGAATACCCCCATCAGCCTAACAGCACCAGATCTTAAACTACTATAAAGCAGCAGTCATCAAAACAATATTGTACTGGCTAAGAGACAGAGAGGAGGATCAGGGGCATAGACTTGGGGTAAACATCCTCAGCAAGATAGTATACGATAAATCCAAAGATCCCAGCTTTGGGACCAAAACCTACTGTTTGAAGAAAACTGCTGGGACAATTGGAAAACAGTATGGAAGAGATTAGGTCTAGATCAACATCTCACACCCTACACCAAGATAGAGTCAGAATGGATGAATGACTTGAATATAAAGAAGGAAACTATAAGTAAATTAGGTGAACATAGAATAGTATACCTGTCAGATCTATGGAAAAGGAAAGACTTTAAGACCAAGCAAGAAATAGAAAATATTACAAAATTTAAAATGAATAATTTTTATTACATTAAATTAAAAAAGTTTTTGTTCAAACAAAACCAAAATTAGAAGGGAAGTAACAAATTGGGGAAAACATCTTTATAATAAAAACCTCTGACAAAGGTCTAATTTCTCAAATTTATTAGGAACTAAATCAATTGTACAAAAATCAAGCTATCCCCTAATTGATACATGGGCAAGAGACATGAATAGGCAATTTTCATATAAAGAAATCAAAACTATCAAATGTTCTTAATCTCCCATAGAAGAATGCAAATCAAACAAATGTGAGGTACCACCTCACACCTAGCAGACTGGCCAATATGACAGCAAAGGAAAATAATAAATATTGGAGAGGATATGGCAAAGTTGGGACACTAATGAATTGCTAGTGGAGTTGTGAATTGATCCAACCATTCTGGAAGACAATTTGTAATTATGCCCAAAAGACTTTAAATAACTGCCTACCCTTTGATTCAGCCATATCACTGCTGGGTTTGTACCCCAAAAAGATAATAAGGAAAAATACATGTACAAAAATATTTATAGATGTGCTCTTGTGGTAGCAAAAAAAAAAAAAGGAAAATAAGGGGATATCCTTTGATTGGAGAATGTCTAAACAAATTGTGATATCTGTTGGTGATAGAATATTATTGTGCTGAAAAGAATAACGAACTGGAGGAATTCCATGTGAACTGGAAAGACCTCTAGGAAGTGATCCATAGTGAAAGGAGCAGAACCAGGAGAACATTGTACAAAGAGATGATACGCTGTGGTACAATCAAACATAATGGACTTCTCTACTAGCAGCAAAGCAATGATTCAGGCCAATTCTGAGGGACTTGTGAAAAAAAAAACGCTATCCACATCCAGAAAAAGAACTGTAGGAGCAGAAACACAGAAGAAAAACATTTCCTTGATCACATGGTTTGATGGGGATATGATTGGGGATCTAGACTCTAAATGATCATTCTATTGCAAATATTAATAATATGGAAATGGGTCTTGATCAATGATACAGGTAAAACCCAGTGGATTTGTTCATTGGCTATGGGAGGAGGGAGGGAGAAGGTGTGGAGAAATAATATGAATCATGGAACTATGGAAAATAAAAAACAAATAAAATAATACCCTCATCATACCCTGTCTCCCATCATTCCAATGATACATGCACATAAAATCATTATTGGTATCTAAGAGACAAAGGGAATAAAGGCACTCTCTCTGGACCTCACTTTCCTCAGCTACCTGAGAGCTGCCTGACTTAGAGGATCAAATGACATAACATATGTTAAGTACTTTGTGAGCTTTAATATACTCTCTAAAGGCAGTGGATTCTTAAACATTATCCAGCCCTCCCAGTGGTCTCTATGATGATCCTAATTTATAGATAGAGAAATTGATGTTGAGGGAACTTAAGTGACTTGACCAGAGTTGCATACTGTAAAAGTGAATTCTTTGTTCTCCTTTAATTTAGACTTGTGAAAGGGAATCCTTTATTCCCTCTGTCCATTTTGAGTTAATATTTTGGTTAACAATAACTTAAGTACCCCTCTTTAGTACCTCACTAGATTGAAAAGACAGGATTACCTCTCCTTTGCCTACTTTTGAATTGAATCAACAAAAGCTTGAACACCCTACTTAGCACTAGGTGGAGGAGCTCACCACCCTTTCAATTCAATCAGCCAGGAAGTGAGAATTCACACCTCATTCATACAGGAATTGTGAACCACCCAGGAGGAGACAAGTGGTTCCCCACCCCTTCCCCCCCAGCAGTGGTGGGCAATTTAGAAGCTGTGATTGGCCCTTGTGAAAAGGAGAAAGGACAAGAAGTCATTAAAAAAGGGCCTGAATTTCTGAGGTTAGGGAAGTCAACTCCAAGAAGGAAGGAAGTTAGCTTCAAGCAGGAGTTGGACTTCAAGAAGAAAGTCAGCCTCAAGAAGGTCAGCCTCATGAGTCAACTTCAGTTCCAGACATTATCTTGACCTGCCTCTTGGAAGGAACTTGGCTAAGTAGATAGTTGAATTTTCCTTCTTGTCTTCTGGAGAGAGTTTAATTCTGGTTGAAGGTCAACAAGTTCTGGCTGAGTCAAGCACCAAAGCAATATTTAGTTGGATAGGCTAAATATCTTCTCTATCTTTTGTATTTCTCTACTTTTACTCTTTCCTAAATAAAAACTATTAAAAGTCATTTTGACTTTGTGCAATAATACTTTAAAATGGAGACTACCATCATTATTTATAATTTTCATATATTTTAGTCAAGCCATTAATATATAACCCTTATAATACCTAAGAAATGTCTTTGTTTGGAGCTGGAATCAATATTTCCTGATTCCAAGTTCAGAGCTCTCTCCCCTATACTACCTATACTATAGGGAAATTCTAAAGAGGAAAAGTAAGAAAGGTAGATAGAAGAGGAGAACCAGGAAAGAACTGAAGAGGAGAGGAGGAACCATAGAAAAAGTGAAAGAGAGCACAATACAAGGGAGGAGAAGATAGAAGAGGAGAAAAAGTGAGAGACTGAAAAAGATAAACAGACGCAGAGAGAGACACATAGAGAGAATAAATATGTAAGGAAAGCTCTACCTTAAGACCTCCTAGATTCCAAAGAATTGTCCTATGTTGTATACAGCAGGGTGGGGGATTGCTTTTTGCAGAATTTAGAGGCTGGAAACAACCAGAGCCTGGTCTACTAGATGAGGATACTTTTAGTGAAGCCATAGTTTGCTTATCTTACTGTGACATCAGGTGGGCAGGCAAGTGAAAAAGCTGCCTTCAGTCCAGGTCTCTGTATGACTCATTTGCTGGTTTCAGTTTGAGCCTGGAATGTGATGTCCTACCACTTTTGGAATGTTTTCGGAGGAGTGGCTAAGTTTATGGGGAAGGAAGATTTGAATTATAATTCCCTAATCTGAAACACCCCCATTTCCCACTTCCTAAAGTTTCTTTCCTTCCTTCAAGATTCAGCTTAATTTTTACCCCATCCCAGCTCTGTGTCCTCTGTATCTCCAGATAGCAGCATTTAGAAGGACTTCTGAGGTTACTAAGACTAACTCCTAGCCCAAGCTGAGACCCCATCCATAATACCTTTGGAAAGTAGTCTGATAGTCCCAGCATGAAGTAATGGACAACTCACCACACACAAAGATAGCCTAGTGCAGTGATGGTGAACCTTTTAGAGATGGAGTACTGGGCCATGTCCCCACCTTCTCCCCCTAGACCAAGTGCCATGCCTGTCCTTCCACTGAGTGCAAAGTGCTCTGTGCCCCTCATTTTACCCCACACAGGGGCGGGAAGAAGCACTCTCACTGGGCTTCTGGGCAGAGGGGTGGGTGAAGTGAGGAATGTCCACAGTGAGTAGAGAGAGGGAGGGGAATGGCCTGAGAATTCTCCTCCACTCCAGTTCTGCTGCCTATGAGCCTCCCACCTTACCCACTGTGCACTCTCATTGGGCTACTGGGAAGAGGGGCAGGTGTTATGGAAAAATATCATCAGGTATGGTGGAGAAGGGGAGGGGAACATCTCTACCTAAATCCCTCTGCCTTTTGAGTAACAAACTATGGCTGGGGGAGAAGGGGCAGAATGCAGGGAGAGCAGCCACCTGCCCACAGAGAGCCCTCTGCATATCACCACTGACCTATTGGATCATTAGATGATTCAAAAATATTAGAAATCTGTTCCTTTATATTTGACCTGATTCTCTCTGTGTGTACTTTCCATCCTCTGGATCTTGATCCCTCCCCCTCAGCATTAGCATATAAATCCTTCCCCTCTTCCACCTGATGATCCTTCAAATACTTGAGGGCATCTGCCATCTAACCCCATATTCCCTTGTGCTAATCATATTCTACATTTGTTCAACTCCTCATACGCTGGGCACTGAAGGATCCGCAACATCTTGCTCACCCTCCATGGATCCTTTTCATCTTTATTACATTGACCCCCTTTCCCCACTCAGACATGGTACCCAGAGGAAGCACCAAATATACCAAATAAGGTCTGAATAGGGCAGAGGAGAGTGGGATGGTATTTGAATACAGGAATGATCTCAGAGAGCAACTACAAGAGATATCTACAATTGCAGAAAACTCTCTCCAATAGTTACCTTTGCTTCTTTTCTTCTCACTCTTTTACCTATCTATAATCCAGCTTTCAATTTCATCATTCAGTTTAAATTTCTTTCAGAAGATATTGATGATTTTTTTCATTTCCAAATTTAATGTTTTTTTTTTCAAATGAGGAGATGCAGATCCAGGGATTTCAAATATTTGCCAATGATGATGCATGTAGCCTTTATCATAGGCAGGATTTCTTCTCAGATACCCAGATCTCTTCACTGAACAGTACTGTTTCTCTTACTATCAATGCCATTCAAGTGACACCTTTTTTTGCGACATGTCATATACTATAGTTTATTTTAGTGTTTGTCTCTTGTACTCTTTGTTTAGCAAATGATAGACAAAAATCCACTTGTCTCTCTATGATTATTTTTCTCTTAAGCCATAAGTGGGCTCAATAAGTAGACATAACTCATAAAAAAGGCAGTATTGTTACCATAAAAGGGAATAGAAAGACCAATAAAGGAATTTCCTTTCCTGAAAACTCTTGAAATTTCTATATGAAGGCAGGTCATACATTCAAATATTCAGTTGGAAAATTCCAAGACCTTAGAAAAATATAAAGAAGAGGAGAGTTCCTAAGAGAGGAGAAAGGTCAATTGGGCTTCCAATGGAATATTCAATAATATCAGAATCCTAAAAAAAACTTCATATTCATTGAGTCTCATGTGTTGTATTCCAGCAAAATGTCCCCTCACCTATCTCTACTCTCTCACAGATTTTCAGTCTCCCCCACACTGGCTGCTTCCCTCCTACCTACAAAAATGTCTATGTTTGTTCTATTCCCACCCCCCAAAAAAAAACCTCACTCAATGTCTAGATCCCTGCTAGCTCTCATTCTATACCTCTCCTCCTTTTTTGGTGACTAATCTCCTTGAGAAAACCATCTATAATATAGATCTTTATTTCTTTTCTTCTCACTCTATTAACTTTCTGCCTAGCTTCCAATTTCAAAATTCAGTTAAAACAACTCTCTGAAGTTACCAATGATCTTTTTTATTTCTAAATCTCATGACTTTTTTTTTTATCAATCTCTATCCTTCTTGATCTCTCTGTTGCCTCTTCATGGTATTTTCTTCTCTTTAAGTTTTCAGAATATTGTTTTCTCCTGTTTCTCCTTCTGCCTCCCTTACCACTCTCATTCCCCTTTGCTGGACCTTCATCTATGACATGCCAAAAGAACTCTATCCTGTTCCCTCTTCTTTTCTCTATTAATATTATTTTTTTCATTTTTGTTTTGAATATTTTTCCATAGTTACATATTTCATGTTCTTTCCCTCTTCCCCAAGTCCCCCTAACCTCCTTTAGCCGATGCACAATTCCACTGGGTTTTACATGCATCGTTGATCAAAACCTAATTCCATATTATTGATAGTTGGACTAGAGTTATCATTTAGTGTCTGCATCCCCAATAATATCCCCATCAGCCCATGTGTTCAAGCAATTGTTTTTCTTCTGTGTTTCTCCTCCCACAGTTCTTTCTCTGAATGTGGCTAGTTTTCTTTCTCATAAGTCCCTCAGCCTTGCTCTGGATCCTTGCATTGCTGCTAGTAGAGAAGTCCTGTATGTTTGATTGTACCACAGTGCATCAGTCTCTGTGTACAATGATCTCCTGGATCTGCTCCTTTCACTCTGCATCAGTTCCTGGAGTTCTTTCCAGTTAACCTGGAACTCCTCCAGTTCTTTATTCCTTTGAGCACAATAGTATCCCATCACCAACATATACCACAATTTGTTCAGCCATTCCCCAAGCAAAGGACATTCTCTCAAACCATTGCCCAATCGATAAATGGGCAAGGGACATGAAAAGGCAATTTTCAGATAAAAAAATCAAAACTATCAATAAGCACATGAGAAAGTGCTCTAAATCTCTAATAATTAGTGAAATGCAAATCAAAACAACTCTGAGGTATCACCTCACACCTAGCAGATTGGCTAAAATGACAACAAAGGAGAGTAATGAATGTTGGAGGGATGTGGCAAAATTGGGGAATTAATGCATTGCTGGTGGAATTGTGAACTGATCCAACCATTCTGGATGGCAATTTGGAACTATGCTCAAAGACTCAATTTGGAACTATCTGCCTTTTGATCCAGCTATAGCACTTCTTGGATTATACCCCCAAGAGATAATAAGGAAAAAGACTTGTACAAAAATATTTATAGCCACGCTCTTTGTGGTGGCAAAAAATTAATATTATTTTCCATGATGATTTCATCAGTTCCCACCCAGTCAAATATAAGCATACTGACAATTTTCAGATCTACTTATCCAGTCTCAATAGATCTTCTAACTCCACATTCACATCTCCAATTGCCTGTGTTGGACATATTGAACGTTATGTCCCATAAGCATCGTGAAACACATAAGTAAATACAAAACTAAATTCCATTTTTCATCCTCTCTTCCTAACTTCCCTTTTATTGTCAAGGGTAGCACCATTCTCTCTGTTATTCAGACTCACAACCCTATGTCACTGTCAAGTCCTCACTCTCTGATCTCCCATATCCAATCTGTTGCCAGGTCCTATAGGTTTTATGATTTTGCCTTCGAAACATCTCATCTATATCCCTTCTCTCCACTGACACTGACAGCACCTAGTTCAGGTCCTTATCCCCTCCTGCCCAGATCATTGCAATAGATTATTGTTGGGTCATTCTGTGTTAAACCTCTTTCCACTCCAGTCCACTCTTCACTCAGAGATTAATTTGATTTTCCTTAAGCAAAGGTTTTACTAAATCTCTCCTCTATTCAACATACTCCAGTGGCTCCCAATGCTTCCAAAATCCTCTATTTGTCATTCAAAGCCTTTCACAACTTGACCCTTTCCTACCTTTCCAGTCTTCCTCTTCTCGATGTGCTTTGGAATCCAGTGACCTGATCCTTCTTCTTGTTCCTTGAACAAAATATTACATTTGACAATTCTGTGCCTTTTAACTACTTCTTTCCCATAAATGTGATGCTTTCCCTCCTCATATCTGCTTCCTGCCTTCATTCAAGTGCTAGATAAAATCTTATCTTCCATGAGATTGCCTTCCCCCTGCCTACTAGCTCCAGTGTATCTTGTTAATAGCTTGTTTGCATGTTGGATCCTTTATTAAACTCTAAGCTTCATGATGGATAGGGATACTCTTTACCTTTCTTCATATCCCAGTGCTCAGCAAGACCTCTGGAACATACAAGGTAGATGCTTAATAAATTCCTGCTGGACTGAGAGGAACTGATGAAAGGGTGGATGCAGAACACAGAAAGGGGTTTATGATCATTGACCCACTGACCTGAAGCTTCCTCTTCCCCTAAAGACACACAGAGAGAAAGCAAGCTGCAATGGCAATGAATGGATGTGGTTTCGAATCCTAGATTGCAGGTCAGCAATGTGAGCTTGGGTAATCACTTAATCTCTCCACGTCCTCATCTTTAAAACAAGGCCATTGAAGGAGATGAGTTCAAAGTCTCAGTCAATCAATAAACATTAAACATCTCCAATGCACCGGGTATTTTGCTAAGCACTGGCGACATGTCAATGGGAATAGATTTCTTCAGGGTAGGATTATTGGTTCATTCATTTGGTGTCAGAAAGTACCTTAGAAGCCAATCTACTCCCACTCCTTATTTTAGAGATGAAATTGAGGGCAGGGGGTTTCATTTGGTTTTCTTCATAGACACATCTCTTAGCACAATACCTGCCTGGCACATGTGCAGTTATTTTTTAGTCATATCCAAATTTTTGTGACTCCATTTTTTTTTAAACTCTTACCTTCCATCTTGGAGTCAATACTGTGTATTGGCTCCAAGGCAGAAGAGTGGTAAGGTTGGGCAATGGGGGTCAAGTGACTTGCCCAAGGTCACACAACTGGGAAGTGTCTGAGGTCAGATTTGAACCTAAGACCTAGGCCTGGCTCTCAATCCACTGAGCTACCCAGCTGCCCCCTATTTGGGGTTTTCTTGGCAGAGATACTGGAGTGCTTTGCCATTTCCTTCTCCAGCTCATTTTATAGGTGAGGAAACTGAGACAAAAAGAGTTGAATGACTTGACCAAGATCACAGAGCTAGTAATTTTTCCAATTAGATTTTCATCTTATTTGTATGTGTCCAAGGCCAACTTTCCAGGGAAAAGACCAGGTGCTAGACAGACCCTTCTGCTTTCCTGTAGACTCAAGGATCCAATATCCATTCTCTTTTCATCAAGTCCAAACAGATTCTGACTTGAAGGACCTAGGTTTGAAATTCATGCTCTCTACTAGCTAGCGAGCCATGTGATGTTGGCCAAGTCATATCTCTGGGTGTCTGTTTTCTCTTCTGCATAATGTAGAAGTAGGTTTATGACCTTGAAGATCCTTTGTGCCTCTGAATCAGAGGATCAGAGAATGCTCAGATCTGCGGTTCAGATATGGAAGTGACAGGAAAGGGATGGAATCCAACCTGTTCGGTTCCCAGTTGAGGAAGGGGCGGTCCAAAGAGCTGAAGTGACTTGTCTGAAGTCCTTCAGAATAAAGAACTGAGCTAAGATGCCATCCTGAGTTATTCACAGATGAAAATCCTCACTGCTGGTGCTTTCTCGTCCCTTAAAGTGTCCATATGTATTGACCTCCATAGATCGAGGCCCCTGTGCTCCATTGTAGGCTGACCAAAGGCAAGGGCGCTTTCCCTTTGGCCTTTCTGTTCCCAGGCACTTAGTAAATGCTGGTCTATCAACTAATTGATCAGAATACGGTAGGAAAACAAGATTGTTTTCTTTCTTCTGGTCCTTTCAGCAATTAAAAGGACCATTCTGGGTTAACAGCTGGACAAATTCTCCTAGGCATGCATGAGAGAATGGGGGCCCCTGACTGGGTCTAATTCCATCTCGTCCTCATCCCAGCAAAGGCCTTTCATGCATTTTGTTTCTGTCTCGGAGAAGGTGGAACTCCGCAGCCCACCTGGCCGGTTTCCATCAGGCTGCCAACTGGACTCCACTTTCAGAATGAAGATCTTCAGATCTGCTGACAGCTCAGCCTAGGTGAGGCCTGATTATAGCCTGCTTTCTCCACAGATCTCTTTGCATGCTGGGGGCGGTCCCCCAACCTGTCAGACGGGTTCTCCAGCCTCCATGAGACTACTCTTTGCTTCTCCCTCCCTCGGCTCATAAACATTTCTGTCTGGCTTTGGTACATCAAAAGGGATTGCCTCTTCAGGCTTTGCCCTGAAGCCTGTGACCATAAAAGACTCCGGAGTGATTTCTCTGTGAATTCCAGGTGCATTTCTGTGCACAGAGCTTGCTCTCTTCCTTTTCCGAGGGAGCCAAGAAACGGGCAGAGAGAGGCACCATTCGCCATATGCCAGTGTCAGGCCAACCCCGTCTGAGCCGTTGGGCCATCGCTGGGGAATCATCTTTCAAGAGGGCAGCCTTTTGTGTCAATCAGTCATCAGGCATTTAGTAAATACCGACTCTGAGCCATTAATGGTTTCTGGGGTTGCTGTTGTTACTGCTGTTATTGGGGTTACAACAAGAAAAACCAGACAGTCGTTGCCTTCCAGAAGTTTACATTCTGTCCGTAATGGCATTGGAGGACGAGCTGTAGATTTCAGATTGAATCCTGGATCTGCCACAAATCGGCAGAGGGGTGTCATTCCCCAGATCCCAGATTGCTAGAAGAGATGATGAGGGCTTTGAAGGGCAAGAAAAGACCTCACAGGAATCTGCCTGAATGGGAGAGCTGCCTGAGACCTCACGAAGCAGCTGTCAGTGATGCAATAGAAAGCTTAGGAGTTGGAGAAGCTCGGTTCAAACCTAAGGCTAGAAAGAAATAGAACCTGTCTGAGTGCTCCTAGCTGGCTCTGCCAGAGACATAGGGGTTTTCAGAGACACCCCTAGGAAGCTTCTCTTCCTCTTGTGGCATGCCATGAAGTGGGGAAATATGGGCCCTGGGACCTGAGATTTGAACCTTTCTGCATCTGGCTCCCTGCTAGAAATCAAGCAAGCAGCATCCGCTGGGCTTTGAGGAATGTGTGTGAGAAGTCACTGACCACTGACCCAACTGAATTCTGGGCTGAGGGCCAAGTGATCCTGGAGGTTGGAGTAGGGAGACAGAGAGCTACTTACTGGGCTAACATTTGGCGCCCCCTGCTGGATGTGAATGGATTCAGGGCATTAGATTTTACCCAATGGGGGTAGGGGATGCGCCTTGAGCATCACTATCCGCTCACTGCACCACTCTAGTTTATGGACACAAATCTGGGAATGAAAGCCTTGAAAATACAGTTCTAATAGAATCTACAAGGAACATTAGGGAGGCCTGTAGGGGAAACCTGAATAAAGAAAAGGGGGGAATTACATAGAGAGAATTTACTTTAAATAGGTAGAAAGTCAAAACTTTTGAAAATGACCACTTTTGTTGGTTATGAAAAAGTGTTCCTTTGGGTAGAATGAAGCGCCACCTTCCAAGGGTCCTTTACTACAAGCTGCCTCCCATCCATACATCCAGGGCATTCAATATTCCTTGGAAAGTAGAACAACAGAAATAACTCAGCTTAGGGAATGTCTGGTAAGAAACGTCAGGTCAGCCACAAAACAAGAAGATGGAGGATCATCAAATCACACAGCGATAGAGGAGATCCAGGCCAGAGTCTACGTCAATGGTGGGATCCCTGTTGTTGGGGATGTCCTTCTACCATGTTTATGGCAGCTCCTTGGCATGGTGAAGTCTTTCTGGAATAGATCTGTGATCATTCAAAGGAACATGACTTGACCATGCGCACAGGAAATACTGGGAGGAAGAATAATGCCAGTTATCCAGATGTTATCATGCCTGTCAATGGATACTCTATAGAGCCTATGCCATGGTATTCATATATGAGACAAATAGGACAGCAGGTAATGTGTTGGTCCCAGAGTGTGGAGGGAAGAGGAAAACAGATTGAACTGGTTTCAGAAAATTGCAAAGCTTTTGCTATCTTTCTGTTTCCAATGAAATCAAAGTCTCATCTTTTAAATATCAATATTTTACTGCTGTTGTTAACCAGAGATCTGGTACACTGCTGCTTGCAAGGACCCAAAGTTGAATATCACTCCGATGACTGGAGAGGGCCATGGTGGGGATGAAGAGAAAGAACATCAAAGAGAACCTAAAGTAAAAAAAAAAATGAGAACATCATCAAGAGATGACAGGCAGAGCAGGTGGGCTGGTCACAAGGCAAGTGAAGGATGATGGGTGGACAGCCAGAACACTCCAGAGGGATAATGGTGATACCGTGAAAAAACGAGGAAGTCGTCCAGGTCCTTTTGTAACCGCATCACTCATTAGCAAAGGAGGGAAAATGAGCCTGTTGTTTAATCTGTACATACAAATTTACATACACATACACATATTTTTGATAATGTAATGCTTACTGAGCACTCACAACATATCAGGAGTTCTGTACCCGGCACTCCCTGCCCTCAGAGGATCAACAATCCATAGTAGTCAGGAGGATAATTACATGAAAATAGACTGCTCTGTCTTCATACAAAGGACCCGCAGGGTCAACCTGCCTGTTATTTGGCATATCTGACCACCTAGTAAAATCCTTGACTCCAAAGTTGAGTGTCTCATAGAATTCTCTTCACTACTTAGCCCTTAACCAAATATTCTTGTATGATTTTCTTGGTCTATTTTCATTGTTTCAGGGCCAATGGAATCCCTTCTTCCAAGCCTCTTTTCCTGATATCTCTGTGACTTCCTTCTCATGGAGAACAAAGAAGAAATGTGGCCATTAGTGCACCAGCTCTCCCCCGATATCTGGCCGACATCCTCCCTTTGACATTAGGGAGAAAGAAGGAAGCAGAAGGATCTGGATGAAGGTGAGTGATTGAATCTTTCAATCCTACAAGCCCTCACTCTGGAATTCAAAATGATCTACGATGCCAATGGGAAGGGGAAAGGGATATGGTCCTGGGAGAGGGAATTTCATGAGATCCTGATAAGAAGACTCTGGGTCAAGAAGCACCCATGAGTGCTAGGATTCCCAGCATCTTGTTCACTGCTATCTGTACTGTATCTTTCTGAGATTCAGGTTCCTCACTGGATCAAAGTCATCTTTATTTATAGAGGAGGCTCAGTGAAATGGATAATAAAAACTCATGTTTACAGGGCTATTTAAGGATTGCAAATATAATTTTATAATCTCTATATATGTATATACACATATATTATGAATATAACTATATAATGTATAATAAATGCTATAAATAGATTACATACTTATTTTATTTATTGTTTATTCATTGAATATATGTTATTTTATGTATGTATATGTTACTACATATAAGTATATAAGATAAATAAGTGATGAATATATAATCTCATTTGATCCTCATAGCAACCTTTGAAGCTAGATACTTGTTTTCCTACATTTTATAGATGAGGAAACTGAGTCAGAGAGAGATTAAGTGTCTTGCCCAGCATCACACAGCTAGAAACAGGGATGCATCTTGCACTCACATTTTCTTGATTCCAAGTCCAGAACTTTGTCCCAATGCACCCAAAGCACAACCCTGCCTTATTCACTTCTCTATGGTACCATGATTCAAAAATAAGCCACCTGTGATCACAGCTGAATGGCCTTGGGCAAACCATTTAGCTTTCTTGTGACTCAGTTCCTCACTGGATTATTATGAGAATCAAATGAGATAAGCACGAATACCTGCTACCTAAGCATAAACACTTATTTTATATATATATTTTAATCCAGGCCTGTGATTAAATCAATGTGGGGAACTACCCAAATGGAAATTCCCTTTGCCTAAGTTGCGTTTGAACAGCTGGCCTACATCTTCTAGTCTTAGTAGTACTGAAAAGTTAATTGGCTTGTCTGGGGTTATACTAAAGCTAGATTGGGTCAGAAGTGGTCCATGAGCACAGGTTGTATTCCTGATTCAAATACTGTCTCTGGACCCGCTGGAATTGGTATCATCAGGTCCTATATGCCCAATAAGAAAACAGGGTATGTCTGATCCTTGGTAGTCCTGGGACCTCTAAGCCTATGTTTTATCTTTTCCTGGCATGATTCCATAAGCTTTAATGAAGGCCTCTTCTTCGGTAAGGTGTCTGCTTATTTAGTTAGTAGACTACTGATTCCTTGAAGGTAGTCATCATATTCTATTTACATTTCTTTCCTTTCAGAGTCTAGCATATCATGGTCAGCTTTATGAATGAATGAATAAATAAAGGAATCAGTCTCTGGTGAGAAAGCCTTTTGGGCTCTTAATTCTTACCACCAAAGTCCTTGGCATGGTGAAATGGTTCAACATCAGAAAGTGACAGGTATTGAGAAAACAATTTTGAGGTACCACCTCACACCTAGCATAGTAGCCAGTATGGCAGTAAAGGAAAATAATAATAAATATCGGTGGGGCAAAATAGGGACACTAATACATTGCTGGTGGAGTTGTGAATTGATCCAATCATTCTGGAAGATAATTTGGAATTATGCCCAAAGGGCTTTAAATGACTACCTGCCCTTTGATCCAGCCATAGCACTGCTGGGTTGGTACCCCAATGAGATAATAAGGAAAAAGACTTGTACAAAAATATTTATAGCCGTGCTCTTTGTGGTGGCAAGAAATTGGAAAATGAGGGGGTGTCCATCAATTGGGGAATGGCTGAACAAATTGTGGTATGTGATGAGGGTGGAATACTATTGTGCTGAAAGGAATAATGAACTTCTTGATTTCTATAATACCTGGAAAGACCTCCATGAACTGATGTGAAGTGAAAAGAACAGAAGCAAGACAACATTGTACGAAGAAACTGAAACATTGTGGGATGATCCAATGTAATGGACTTCTCTACTAGCAGCAATGCAATGACCCAGGACAATTGTGAGGGATTTTTGAGAAAGATTCTATCCACATCCAGAGGAAGAACTGTGGGAGCAGAAACCCAGAAGAAAAACATGAGTAATCACCTGTTCATATGGGTGTATGATTTGGGGTTTGCTTTTAAAAGATTGCTCTGTTACAAAAATGAATAATATGGAAATAGGTATCAAGTCATAACACATGTACAAGATAGTGGAATTGCTTGTTGCCTCCAGGAGGGGGGAGAGAAGAAGAAAGGGAGAGAAAATGAATCATATAACCAGGGAAAATATTTTAAAAAAAATTTAAACCCTTACCTTCTGTCTTTGAATCAGTACTACAAATTATTTTCCAAGGCAGAAAAATGGGAAGGGCTAGGCAATGGGGGTTAAGTGACTTGCCCAGGGTCACACAGCTAGGAAATGTCTGAAATCAGATTTGAACCTAGGACCTCCCATCTCTAGGCCTAACTGTCAATCCATTGAGCTACTCAGCTGCTCCCTAAATTTTTTTTTAATTAAAAATTTTAAATTAAAAAAAAGAGATAGAATTTGACCAGTGGAAATGGCATTAAAGAAAGGCCATTACCACCTACTTTGCCTCTGTAGTCATGGACCCTAAGGACCGCGGGCCCTTTTCTTCTGACGGACAGTCAACACCTTCCTTATGTGTCATCTCTCCCTCAAGAATGTGAAATCCCAGACAACAGAGATTGTCTTAATTTCACATTTTCATCTTCAAGCTTCCCACAATGCTTTACATACTCACATAAAGGTTTAAATAAATGTTCCCTTCCTTCCTTCCTTCCTTCCTTCCTTCCTTCCTTCCTTCCTTCCTTCATTTGTGTGTGTGTGTGTGTGTGTGTGTGTGTGTGTGTGCACATGCAAACACATCTATTCCCAGGCCAATGAGGTACCACAGTGGATGGAAAGCTACTCTGGGAGTCAAGAAGCCTGACTTCAAATTCTGCTCTGTGGCACTGTGTGAGATGATTAGCCCTTTTCAACCTCAGTTTCTTCATTTGGGAAATGGGATGACGATGGTGCCTTCTCTCCTGGCTTGTCGTGAGGATCCAGGGAAACTGCCCCAGTGAAGTGCTTGGCAAACCTTCTGGTGCCCAATCAATGCTGGCTACAGGAACCTTTCTTCTCAGTAGATAGTCTGTTGGGACCTGGTTAAAGGCTATGAGGAAAGTGCAGCTTCTGCTGGTTTGTTTCAGTGAGATGAAGCGGGGGATTTTCTCCCGAGCTTACAGACGTGTCTGAGCACGAAGGGGTGTCAGAAGCTGCTGGGGTAAAAGAGAACGACCAGCTCAGAGAGAACAAAGGGCCATTGGCCAAAGAAAGAGCTGAATCAGTGCTGCACTTTGGCAGTCCTGGAGTTTGTAAAGCTCCCGTGAGAGGGACAGGGAAGGGGAGAGGGAGATCGCACCAATGTCTTCTGTCCTTCCCTCCTTGGGTCCCGGGTGAGCAGCCCCCAGAGCAGACTTTCTCTCATGAGATAGGAGTGGTTCAAAGCCAGCATTTTTCAGAGTCAGAACCTTCAATATCGGGGTGACGGACACAGAAACCTGATTCAGCTTCTCCTCAGAGGACTCCCATTAAGCCCAGGAGAGCTTTGGCAATTGGGAAATTCCACTTTGAGTCCCAAATTCCCCCATAACTGCTCACTTTTGATGCCGCTGTTCATTGCTCCAAGACAGAAGTCTGATGAAAATGCCCCGTTTGAACATCACCTGAGGTTTCGCTGAGGGTGTCCTTTACAGCACCTTTGAAGCAGTATATTGTGGACCTCATTTTACAGATGAGGAAATGGAGCCTTAGAAAGGCAGTGACTCACCCATTAAGGTCACAAGATGCATGAGGTCGGATTCAAACCCACTTCTGCTGACTCCATAGCTCACTCCCTACTGTGCAAGGCATTGTGTGAAGAACTCTTTAGGGCAGTGATGGGCAAACTATGGCCTGCAGGCCAGACGTGGCCCCCTGAAGTGTTCTATCTGGCCCTGTGGCATTGTTCCTAATCTGACGAATACGAGTAGGATACAGTCAACGAAACTTTGAAAGAGTTGCCTTTGAAGCAGACAGACAGAGAAACATTTCCTTTCCTTTGGCCCCTCTTTAAAAAGTTTGCCCATCAGGGGGAAGCTGGATAGCTCAGTGGATGGAGAGTCAGGCCTAGAGACGAGAGGTCCTGGGTTCAAATCCGGCCTCAGACACTTCCCAGCTGTGTGACCCTGGGCAAGTCACTTGACCCCCATGGCCCGCCCTTACCATTCTTCCACCTAGGAGCCAATACACAGAAGTTAAGGGTTTTAAAAAAAAGTTTGCCCATCACTGATTAGAGGAATGAAGAAGAAAATGCTATGGCCCAGCCCTCTTGGATCTTATGAGGTACTCAGGGAACTCAGGCAGGAAGCAAAACAAAGATAATATCAGGCTGAGTTTGACAATGTGAGAGAAAGGTGGGCGATGCTATGGATTTACAAGGGAGAAGAAGTCATACCAATTGGGGCTAGAGATTGGGGAAGAATGTTTGCCCAGTGCAGAGTGTTCAACTTGGGTCCGAAAGACCTGGTTTCTATTCTCACCTCAGATACTTCTTAGTGGTGTGACTCTGGGTAAATCCTATAACCTCGTATCATTCACTTACCCATCTGCCAAATGGGGGGAATGGTAGCAATCAGCTCACAAGTTTGTTATCAGGAGCAAATGAGATCATGGATAGGAAATACTTAAGAATCCTTCCGGAGTTCTGGAACTATCTTGCTGTGTGGTTATTATTGTTGTTGTCATTCTCATTCTTATACTACAGGCAACAAAGTTCCAAAAAACTTGTCCAGGGACTATTTCTCCGACTGTTGTTCTGTTGTGTTTATCGTTTGACTATTTAGCAGATGGCTAAAATGATTATCTGTTGTAACTGAATCTGTATTGGGATAAATTCTCATCCTTTGCAGTCTGGCTGAAAATGTCTTTGGGATATCTCCAGCAGCAGGCAGGGCAGCCAGCAGGGGTGATGAGCTCCATCTGATGCCCATCTGCTTTCAATTTCTTTTCATGGGACTTTCTATCATAACAGCTTTTTGTTCCAGGTAGATTCTAGGTTTTGAATATCTGACAAAACGTTTATGA
Organism: Gracilinanus agilis; assembly: GCF_016433145.1. Classification (NCBI taxonomy): domain Eukaryota; kingdom Metazoa; phylum Chordata; class Mammalia; order Didelphimorphia; family Didelphidae; genus Gracilinanus; species Gracilinanus agilis. The sequence continues at coordinate 645,309,021 of NC_058132.1, read as the reverse complement.
AAATCTCGTCTCTTCCAGGATCCATGTTATATCGGGACCTTCATGAGCAACAGTTAGGTCTGTGATGAAACTCTGGTGACGACAAGTTGATTTGCTGAATTCATTCTGGGGTTTGGATTCGAAGGATTGTGATCAGCCATCATGTTTAGATTAGAAAGTGGAACAAGTTTCTGCTGTAGAATTTTGACCATTAAATCATGTTTGTTTGTTTTTTTAGGTTGCTGTTAGGTGCTGAATTTTTGCAATCTGCAGTGATCTGTTGCATAGTTTCTACTTCTTTTATTTTTTTTTAAACCCTTACCTTCTGCCTTGGAATGTATTGATTCCAAGGCAGAAGAGTGGTAAGGGCTAGGCTATGGGGGTCAAGTGACTTGCCCAGGGTCACACAGCTGGGAAGTGTCTGAGGCCAGATTTGAACCCAGGACCTCCCATCCCTAAGCCTGACTCTCAATCCACTGAGCTATCCAGCTGCCCCCATCTACTACTTTCTTATACAATTTTATGATCAATAGTCCTGGGATCCCTGAGGAGGCCCTGATAATTACTATATCCATGGTATTCTCATCTTGACAGTATGAATAATGATGGGGATGGCAATAGATGTGAGGAAGATGATGATGTGAGGATAGTTGTGTCAGGAACAATTTCAGCATTGCATCTTGCCAAATGAAGCCAATAATGGCTGTTCTTTGTCTCCTATCCTTCATCTTTTCTTTCTTTTCATTTTTTCTTTTAATTAAACCCTGACCTTCTGTCTTGGAATCGATACTATGTATTGGTTCTAAGGCAGAAGAGCAGTAAGGGCTAGGCAATGGGGGTTAAGTGACTTGCCCAGGGTCACACAGCTGGGATGTGTCTGAGGCCAAATTTGAACCTAGTACCTCCCATCTCTAGGGCTGGCTCTCAATCCACTGAGCTACCCAGCTGCCTTCCCTTTCTTTCAAATAGGACCAATGGGGCGATGCCTCAATTTGCTCACAAATTGGATTTAAATAGGGCAGAGTTGCACAAAGTCATCAACCTCATTCTGTCTTCCAGAGTCATCAAAGTTGAGTGTCAAGACAAAAGTCATGACAACTGACAATGGCTTGGCATGCAGTTGATGGCCTTGGTGTCTCCTATGTTGGACCAGGCTCTTAGTGACCTTTAGCACGTGCTTCAGGCATCCTCGTGGCTGTTGAAACAAATTGTTCTCATCCACTCCTTTCTTCCCATGCTGGGGGCACACATCCCCTAACTCACCAATGAGAAGGAAGCCTAGTGCTGCCCCTTAGCCTGGTTTCGTCCCCCTGCCAAGACAGTTTCACCAGCTATAGCCATTTCACACGCTTCAGCTTCTCAGAGACACAGGTGAGAGTGGGGTGACAGGTAGACCCCAAAGGTAGCTAAGCAGGCCTGGAAAGGGCTCAGCAGCTTTCACTCCAGAAGTGCTGGTCTTCTCCTTGAACACGCCATGACTTCTAAATGTGCCCTTTCAGTGCCGTGCTGGACAACTCCTAGGTCTGTTGTGGACATGGGAACTCCCAAGAAGAGTCATCAAAACGCCCCGGGACAAAATCGTGAACTTTTTAGATGAGACAAAAGTAAACCAAATGGGATTCCCATAGATGTCTCCTTCCTCCTCTTATCCTACAGGGGGTCCTAGCGGGGTCCTGGCTTCCTGGTTTTACTTTGTAAGCCTCATATTTCAGAAGCATCTTCCATCCCTATTTTCTTGGCCCAAATGTGCTATTGACAAGCCCAGCACAGTTTCAGATGGAAGAATCTACTGGGTGGAGCTGAGCCTGGGGAGGGAAGCTCAGCAGGTGTGTGTCCTGACCCGGGTTTGGCCCGACCTCACTGGAGTGCTGAGATGCTGGGTGGGGCTCCCTAATTCCCCTGAGCTACATCAGTGGCTATTTATCTACCCAGTGCAAAGCAGCAGAGGTGGTCCTGGGAAATGCAAAAGGCCACCCACATGGAAAGCAATCAGAAGCATTAGAGCCTTGGAGATCTTGCACCCTGGCACCTTGAGGCTTCAGAACCTCAAAGCCAGCAGAAGATGAGGAAGGTCTGAGACTTCTCCGTGTTGCACCAGACCGCAGAAATGGTGCCCCTCTTTGGTCTCCTCCTCCCCCCACTGGCTATCTTATCACCTCCGTGTCTCCTGGAGGAGGAGGACAGTCTCCCCCTCTGGAATGGTTTCCAGCCCCTCTAATAAACAGCAGGGCACCTTTCCCAAACAGGAATAGAGCACCTGCAAGTTCAAAGAGCTTGGAAGCAGTCAGGCTAGACGCTGGACGCATCCCCCTACTCAGAGGTCCTTCCCTGATCTCTCAGAAAGCAATTGAGGTGAAAAAAACCAGGCTGCGAGTTTGATGGGGGTCAAGATTATATAATGAGGCATCTAAAGCAGATCAGGCCATAACAGGCTTCATTTAAAGAAGACCAAACTGCCTACCAGCCTTACACTGTCTTGTATCCAGGGATGGGCAAACTTTATAAAGATGGGCCGAAGGAAAGGAAATGCTCATCTGTCAGTCAGTTTCTAAGGCAACTCTTTCCAAGTTCCATTGTATTGTATTCTACCCATTGGATTCATCAGATTAGGAATAATGTTGAGTGACCCGATAGAAGATTTCAGTGGGCCACATCTGGCCTGTGGGCAGTAGTTTGCCCTTCACTGGTTTATACAATTGGTAGGTAAACTCCCAGAGGACAGAAGCTGTGTTTGGTTTAGTCTTTGTTTCTACAGGACCTAGCACAGTGCCGGGAATGTATGAAGGGGATGTGCAGAGGTGACAAATGGCATGAGAGCTGTCAAGTATCTATTTGAAGGGTTGTCATGAGGGGCAGACAGGTTCTGTTTGGGCCCAGAGAGTAGGCCCAGGACTGATGGATGGAGCTGGCAGAGGACGAGTGTCACAGTCTAGTGGGCACGGCCACTCCAAGACTTGATGAATTTCCTGTGGAAGTTAAGATCCATTAAATCACAAACCGAGGGTTTTTATTATTATTATTGTAATTCTTTCTACCTAGTGGAGGACTTTAAATGAAGAAAGTGCTGAATCAATTTTTTTTCTCCCCTCTCCTCTCCTCTCCCATCACCTCCTCTCCCCTCTCCNTTTTAATGAACTGAGGAAAACATGATTTACATGAGGTAGCTACATAATACAGTATATATAGGGCTGGTCTTAGAATCAGGAAGACCTGAGTTCAAACTGGCCTCGGACATTGACAGTTAGTGAGTTTGGGCAAATCTCTTAATTTTTGTTTGCCTCAGTTTCTTCAGCTCTAAAATGGGAATAACAATAGCGCCTTCCTCACAGGGTTGTTTTGAGGATTGAATAATCATTCTCATTATCATCCTGGTTGTCATTATAGTTATTCTTGTGCTTCTTGCCTTATAGCCAGTGGGTTCATTCCGGGACAATAAATGGCATAAATAAAATATTTTCTTCTCTAGTCATAAAAATGCATTTCCTCGGATATAAAAATAATCGTATTGCTTGGGGCAGCCTCATGTAATGAATGAGGAGAATGCTGGTTCCAGAGCCCAGGGACCTAGATATGAGACCTTTTAAATCAGACCCTTTTTTCACAAGTAACTTAATTTCTTCACTATAAAATGTGGATAATTATAATTTTGTAGTCCCATCAGGCCTATAAAGACTAAATGAAAGCAGTTGGGAGCCATAAATGTAATTTGTTTATTAGTTAATAATTAATAATAGTTTAATTATTGATTATTAAAATTATAAATGTAATTAATGAAAGTCGCCTCCCATTAAATCTTGATAAATGGATTGATGACAATAAGAATTGATTGTTGAGAAGTAGCCTCAGAGTCAAGAAGACCCGGGATCCCTGGAGATTATCTTAGATTGGAACTGACTCCCAAGCCCCGGAACTCTTTTCCCTACTATCTGTAATGTGCTAGACTCTGGAGAGTCAGAGACAAAAGTGCTCTGGTTCCTGCTTTTGAAGAACTTGTGTTCTACCAGGAGAGACAGCTTCACACAAACGAGTGTATACAAAATGCATACAAGGTAATGATGAAGGAAATTTTGGGAAGGAGAACACTGGCAGTCCCGGAGGGGTTAAATGGGACTCTTCCCAAAGCCACACAGGTACCAGTTGGAAGAACCAGCATGGTTCTTCTTGGCCTCTTGGATGTCCCATAATCAAGATCTTCCATCTCCTGGCTCCAGACACTGTTCCTGGCTGGCCTCCATTCCCAGAATGCTCTCCCTCTTCACGCTCTACCTCCCAGCTTCTCTGGCTCCCTTCCTGTCCCAGTGCAAACCCCACCTTCTTTCTGCAAGAAGCCTTTGCTAATCCCCCTGAATGCTGGTGTCTTTCCCCTGAGAATTATCTCTAATTGATCCTGTCTATGACTTGTTTGTTCATCATTGTTTCTACATTGTCTCTTCCACTAACCAGACTGTGAGCCCTTCAGGAGCAGAGTCTGGGGTTTCTGTCTTGTTTTGTTTTTGCTCTTTATCCCTGTACTTAGCGCAGTGCCCGGCGTATAATAGGCACCTGACTAGGCTTGTTGGCCTGACTTGGCGTGACCTTGGGCAACTTAATTAACCTCCCTGAGACCCAGTTTCCCCCTTCATTTGTTAAATGACACGGTTTGGACCAGGCCAGCTCTAAGGTCGCTTTTAGCCTTACGTCTATGATGCTAGGATTCTGGGTGAGGTAGTAAGCTCGGAATTCTGGTTACTTAGAAACAGTTATAGCTTGAACTTGGGTTCCTTGGGTCCAGGTCCTTCTGCTTTCCCACTGTGGTGATCTCCCTCAAGAACCCAAACCAGAGAGAAAAAGAAAAGTGTGGGAAAAACAAGAAAGTTGGGTTTTTGGGGTTATAAACAGCTGTGAAAAGTAAAACGATCATGAGTAAGTCATTTAAACTCTCTGAACCTCAATTACTGTTCCTGTAAAATGGGAATTATAGCGGTACCCACATCATAGGATTGTTGTGAGGTAATGTGAATATAGTGCTTAGAGTTCTCTTCATTAGTATGTCTTTCTGGATAGCCTTGCCTTTCTTCTTAGAATCAACATTGTGTACTGGTTCCAAGCAGAAGATAAGGACTAGGCAATGGGAGTTAAATGACTTGCCCAGGGTCACATAACTAGGGAGTGTCTGAGGTCAAATTTGAACCCAGGACTTCCTGTCTCCAAGACTGGCTCTCAATCCCTGGAGCCACCTAACTGCCCTTTCTCTATATAAATATTAGCTCTGATGATGCTGAGATACCTGAGAATTAGAAGATCCATTTTTTTGTCCAGACTCCCGTTGAAGTTAACACTTCTTTTTCGAGGACCCTTTTCCCGGAGTCTAGAAGTAATTTCATAGACTTTTGTTATTGGCTCATTCTCCTGATCAGTGACAGTAGCCATTAAAATAAATTGTTCCTGAGCCAGCCTTTGACTAGTCATTCTCTCATTAGATAATAGAATTTGAATCTTCAGAGACAACTCCCTCCCCTCTGCCTCTCCTCTGTCTGAATTAAGCCTAGTGATTAGGGAGATGCCACATTTTCTTTATTGTCTGCTTTCTAACCAGACAACCAAAAATATGCCCTGGGCTGAACCTGAAGTCTGAAGAATCAGGCTCCTTAAGAGAGATTTCACTGAGATTACAGAAACACACAGCATTAGGCCAGAGGGGCCCACTGAGGCCTTCTGCTGAAAAGCCTTCGTTTTACCAATCCAACCAATCAACAAAGATGTAGTAAATACTTACTCTATGCCAGAGGTGGTTCTAAGCACTGAAGATACTGAGGCAAAATAATAATAATAATAATAGCACCTTTCCTCAGCCAGTTAACTTACTTTCTAGGAGAATAGGGCCCAAAGAAGTTGGGCTTTATGCAAGTGACTCGCCCAAGGCCATACAAGGAATGTGGGGGCAGAGATGGGACTTGAACCCAGACCTTCTAAAGCAGGGCTTTTTAGCTGGTTTCTGAGACCTTTTAAAATATAGATTTGATAATCGTATGCCAATACATTTGGTTTCCTTTGAAATCTTGTGTATTTTGTGTCTAAAACCTTCTGGGGAGGAATCTCTAGGTTCCACCAGATTCTCAGAGGGTTCCATGTGCAAGGAAGGTTCTAGAGGCTTCCTGTGGGAGATCATCCCTCTTTGTGGAGAATGATGATTGCTGTAAATGGTGTCTCTCTATTAGGATGTGTGCTCTTTGGAAGAAGGTACAGCACTGGCTAGCCTTTGTGGCCCGCGTGTCCCAGGGTTTTGCCATTCTAAGCACTAAGTCAATGATCATCCATTGATTGCTCTGCGAAACGAAGGGTCTCTGGTTGGTTGGTTGGTTGGTTGGTTTTTCCCATGTCTGCCTGCCTGCCTGCCTGCTTTCTTTCCTGGATCTTCAAAACAGGGACAGTCACTTGCTCATTCCTCCCATTTCACACTGGATCACCAGGTAGGAGCCGCACATCGTCGGTGCTGTTGGGGCTGCCGTAGTTTTCAACAGGGAAAAGTCTGAGACATTAACCAAAGGGGCCAAAAAGGCATCCGCAGCCTCGTCCGGCCTCTGCTGAAAGATCTAAAGCCAGAGAGTGAGAAGACGAGTAACACAACCCTCAACTGGCACAGACCCAGCAGGCACCGTTCACACTCGCAGAGCCAAACAGTGTCACGGCAGCCAGGGCAGGGAGGGCCACTTCTTGACTCAGGTCTCCAAATGATTCAAACGGCTCTTAGCCCAGGATGCTAGAACACTGTGTTCTTTGGCTGGGGGAACTCGATTCTGATTGGAGACGTCCTCCTTTCCTCAAGGCCCCACCTGTGAGCCAGGAGGAAGGAACTGGCAAAATCTTCCCAGAAGCCCAGCATGAGTTCTCTCTCTCGAGCACATTCTGACAATTGTCCTGAGAACCCAGACCGGAGAGAAATGGCAAAGCGAGCCAGAACCAAGAAAACGGAACCTTGTTGTTTTATTAACAGCTGCGGATTGACAACAGCATCATCTAAGCTTTTAAAAGGCTTGGCGGTTCCCTGTGCTCAATAGAACCTAAGGCCCAGAGGTTGGACCTCGTCTCCAGGAGCTAACAAGGACCTGCTGGATCCTTGGTCCCTAGTTGGAGGTGGGGGGGGGGATCAGAAATTGTCCTGTCAAAATGCCAGCAAAAGAGGTCCTTGGGACTCCCAAAGCAGCCTGTTACCCATGAAACCAGGCTGCCCCTTGTTATTAGTAGGCATGGTGTCAAGCCCTGTGGCACACTTAATAAAACATTCTTTCTCCAGTAGCATCTTCCATTCATCCATTATTCTTTGGAAAGTGATCTGGAATCAGGAAAGCCTGAGTTCAAATCCAGCCTCAGATACTTCCTAGCTATGTGATCTTGGACAAGTCATTTATCCTCTGTTTACCACGGTCTCCTCATGTATCAAAAGGGGATGGCAGCTACCTCTCCGGGATGCTGTGAGGACCCAACGAGATCACATGTTTATAGTTCTTCACAAACCTTAAGGTGCTCTCCAAATGCTAGCTATATTACTATTACTATGCCTGTTATGAAATCATCTTAGAGCAATCTTGCATAGTGCACAGATCTCCCGTCTTCTATACCCCACTGTTGCCTCTCCAGGAGATTAAATGACTTGTCCAAGTGTGTACTGATCCTGTTAGCAGGAGAGCTAGAACTCAGACTCATCCATGTTGACTTTTCCCATCTGCCTTCTGTTCTCTTGGAAGGCACCTCAGCCCCTGTTCCCAGGTTTTCACAACAGCTTGCACAGAACCTGGAACACAGTAGGCACTTAATAAATGCTGATGGATTGATTGCTTCTGTTCTTAGACAGGGGCTAATGTAGGAAACAGATGGACCAGGCTGGATGGGATCAGACAAGGAGATTTTGGTGAGTCCAAAGACCTGGATAAGGGATAAGAAATACCAGGAGGTCCCTCAGCCACCAGTGTTGTGTTTGCTCTTAGTGAATCTCAGAGCTCTACATCCATGTAGGTGGGGCCAGCTCTAAAACTGGAGATACTAACACAGACAGGAGGCCACACATGGGGAGCAGGTATCTAAAAGGGGTAGTCCAGGGGCAGCTGGGTAGCTCAGTGGATTGAGAGTCAGGCCTAGAGACAGGAGGTCCTGGGTTCAAATCCAGCCTCAGACACTTCCTAGCTGTTGTTATATTGAATCTCTGGGAGCCAGGAGTTCACTCTGTGATTGACAGGTGGATCCGTTGGATGCCACAGAGAGGCATGTGGACAGGAGAGGGCAGTTGGCCCGGGGTGGGGGAGGGGGGTTATAAAACCACCCTGGAAGCCCTGGCAGGGGTTCTTGGTTCTTTCCCTGTCCCTGAGACTGGAGATCTGTGGATCCTGGTCTTTGTGGGATTGAGACTTGCAAATTCAACCCTGCAAGCTCCTCCTGTTTGTTCCTGTACCATCAACAACCTGTACCCAGATCACCATCTCTGATTCTGCTGCCCCTAGATAGCAGGAAATCCATCATCTTAGTCATCTAGGCTTCCCAGGGTCTGGGAGGGATCCGGGAAGTGGGCAGGAGAAGAAGAGGGTGGAAAAGGGGTGGATATCCCAATCTGGTTAGGCTTATCATCTAGTGAAGAAGAAACTGAAAGATTATACAGCAGTTTGCCTGCTCTGGTGTGGCTGTGGCCAGGCTGTACCAGAGAGAAGCTCATCATCTTAATTCATTCACTTGCCTACAGTTTAGAGATTCATCATTATCATTTCAAATTAGGGTCTCCCAATACCTCCATCCAAACCCATCATCCTCCTTTGTTAAATACAACCAAAGTTTAAAGTACCTTCCTGAAGTGGTTGTTCAAAGCTTCTTTGGGAAGGGAGAGACACAGTCAGATTCCAACGTTACCCAGCTAAAGAGCCTGTTATATAATATCAATTAACCCCAGGTGGGTCCTGAAGGGATAACATCCATTGACCTAAAGGATCCTGCCTGGGCAACTGTTATAAAGGAGGGAAGTGTCATCCCATCCTCTCTCTATACTCCATCTACCTACATCTACGTCTAATAGATTGGAGTATCAGTAGTGGTCTTTATTATAACACTGTGTGACCCTGGGCAAGTCACTTGACCCCCATTGCCCACCCTTACCACTCTTCCACCTAGGAGGCAATATACAGAAGTTAAGGGTTTAAAAAAATAAATAAAGGGGGTAGGCCACACTTGGAGTCCCAGAGATAGCTGAGGTAGGAGGGCAAAGGCAAGTTGTGGGCGGTGACACAGTACAAGGGACCAGTGCTGACACCAAATGAGGATCAGAGTCCCAGAGAGAACTGTAGACACATGGAGTAACTCCAGCATGAGCAAACAGGGCTGTGGTCCCTGGCGGGGAGAGTACAGTCTGCCTGCTCTCTACCCTAGCTTTATTCTCTTGTTGAGCTAAGGGGGCGAGCTTCAGGCAGTGGGGAGCCTGCATACTTAGAGAATCAAAGCCCCACCAGTGAAGCAGAGAAGCCATGCTAACAGAACTTGTATCCAGCAGGAATCTGGAACTGCTCCATCAGAGATTCTGAGTCCTTGGCCAACAATGATAGCCAAAGGTCTGGGCATCTAGGACTGCAGAAAATAAGGACTCCATTTTCTGAGCCACTTCTGAGGGAGCCATTCTACACCTTTTGGGAATGAGGCAAAAACTGAACTGAGGGCAGGCTCCTTGAGGCCCCTGCGGTCCAATCACCGGTCACTTGTCTGACCCCAACTTTGTGTTTCCTTCATCCACTTCTCCCCTAGTGTTTGAGAGAAAACAGCTTGCCCCTGGCCTTCTTCACCAAAGGGGGGACATTGAGTCAGCTGCTGCCATCACAGAATCACAGTGTCTGAATTGGAAGGGATTGTATTGGCAGTCATTTAGTCCAATCTATGACTGAAAAAAAGAATGTTGTCTAAAACATGGCAGAGAAGTGGCCATCTCCCTTTTGTCTAAAGCAGGGGTTCCCAAACTTTTTTGGCCTACTGCCCCCTTTCCAGAAAAAAAATATTACTTAGCGCCCCCTGGAAATTATTTTTTTTTTAAATTTAATAGCAATTAATAGGAAAGATAAAGGCACCTGTGACCATCACCGCTTCCCTGGATCGCTGCAGCACCCACCAGAGGGCAGTGGCGCCCACTTTGGGAATCACCGCTCTAAAGCCTACCCATGATGAGAGACCTACACTACCTGGAGGTGGGCAGCCCATTCCACTTTGTGTTAGAAAAATACTAATTGTTGATTTTTTTTTTCCACATCGCAAACCTAACTCCAGAATTTTTTTTTTGAATGGTTGGGATAATCCCATCTTCTCCTCCCCTAATCTTTGATTCCCAAGTACTGGTTTGGGACCACTTCCTGATTTCTTATCTTGGCTCTACCCCTCCAAAGCTCCTACCCTATTCAGTACTCCATTTTCACTGTAGCTAGATGACAAAGTAGATAGAATATAGGAGTTGGCAGTAAGAAGACTTGAGTTTGAATCCTGATTCAGACACTTGACACCGAACAAGTTATTTGGCATCTCTAGGCCTCAGTTTCCTCATCAGCAAATGGGAATAGTCATGCTATCTATCTTATCTCAGTAAGGATTGTAACATCCATGATCCTGAGAGGGGTTTAAAGCTGCATCACAGAATTCCATAGTGCCCCCCAGAACTCCAAGGGAGGGGGCAATTAAGGGCAGTTGGAGACCTCGTATAAAAGCCAGGTCACTCTTCTTACAGGGCTCTTGGTTCTTGGCTCTTGGCTCTTGGCTCTTGGCTCTTGGTACACACTCTGTGTAGCTTCAGGGGCTGAGGCATTCAGTCTTTGACATCCAGGGGCTGCTTAACTTTGATAGCTATCCTCAAGATAGACCTTCAAGCAAGATCTACTATCTACCCTCAGATTTAGCTGTATAGGATTTAGAGGAAAATTATTTAGGGGTTTAGATAGGCGTCCAGCTATTCAATACACATTCCCACCCCCACCCCCCAGGGGAACGTGCTGCTAGCCAGCATTTAGCAGTTTCAGTTAGTTGACCTTCCCTCATCCTTTCTTAAACCAGTTCCTTTATCCCTGTTCCAAGAAACCATTAAATCCTTTGTTCTTTGGATATTGAGCCTGTATCCAGTTAAATTGGGCCATACTCACCATCTCTCACTTCACTAAGCCAAGTTCTCCATCCATGCTGGAGCTGGTCTCTGTCTCTGTCCTAAGAGCCTGTGCTCTGATCTGAAGAAGACCACGCCTTATTTATTCCTATCCTGTGGGAGAATAATTTATACAAAAAAGTTATTATCTCAAGGGGCTTAGTCCCTGTCCATTTATCATCTTAGCCCAGAATTTACCAGGGTTAAATAGCCTCCATAGCCAGCTCTGGGGATATTCGGTTAACTGTTTACAACTGCTTCCAGTGTGGGGGAGGAGGAGGAGAACTCTACTTGCTCCTGCCCCTCCCATCCAGTTAAACTTGCCTACTTCTCCCCTGATCTGGGCCTGGGAGAAACCATTGCCAATCTGACCCAAATCCAACAGGATCAAATGAGATATGTGTAAAATGCTTCACCAACCTTAAGACTATTCAAATATTAGCTCTGCTTGTTGTATTACGAAACTTCTTTTTATATTAGACTTGTTTCTTTCGCATCTGATCTTCCTGCACTCATGAAACTCTGAATTCTATAGGAAGATACTACATTTGTGCCAATTTGTATTGATCCAATAATAATTTTTTAAGGACTTTCTTATGTGAGACAGTGGGCTGAGTGCTGGGTATACAAAGAATGTGCTTGTCCTCCCAGGGCTGATGACTTCTTTTCAAATTATCCCTGATGTTAGGCCCAAAGGAAGAGATAGCCATGTCCTTTGTTTCCCACTGACATTTTACTCTCTCCTTCTTTCTCCATTGAAAAAGCCCTCCTCTTCTGAGGCTGATTGAATCCCTGATGTAACCCTAACCAGATGCTTGATGACAATGCCCAATACCCAGATTTTGCTCCTTTCTTCCTCAAGGTGTCCAACACCTAACTCACAGTCTTCCTCTCACCCTTCAACCCTGTCATTCCTCTTGAAGATTACAATACACAATTTAAGGTCACCTAAATACTCTAGCTTTCCAGGTCACCCACCTACTCACTTTCCATGATCTACATTTTTTACACCATCTCAGTCACCCACAGCAGGGTCACACCTTCAAAATGTCCATCATGTATAACTAACTAACTGGGTGACCTCCATGCTGTTGGTCTCTGAAATGACTTTCTTTGTAACTTACTAACTTCCCATCTTTCCCTAACCCTAAGTTCTTCCAATCTTGTTGTTTCTGTCTCTCCATCCATATGTCTTGTCCTCCTTTGATGTCTCTGCTTCTACTATTTCCTTACAGTGTACTACAAATATTTCCAGGGCTCTCTTCTCCTGAAAAAAAAAAAAAACAACAGAAAAACAACATAATGCTTTACATCAGTCTTCTCATCTTCTCGAGCTACCAAACTATATCTCTTCTATCTTGTACAAAGTCCTAGAAAACAACTGTATACATTCACTTCTTCCCACTCCCTTTTTAATACTGTATAATTTAAACTTTGACCCAGAACTCTACTCAAATTACTCTCTCTAAGGTTACCAATGGTATCTTTTAAAAATAATAATAATAATGTTAATCTCTTTTGTTTTTATGTCACATAGTATCCTCTTTCTCTCCCTCCCAGAAAGCCATTCCATATAATAAAAACTAAATGCATATATTACACATATATAATAACACATAACATATAATTATAATATGATAATATAATATAATATATATATCATAAAGAGAAAAAGAGGGGGAAATCAGTAAACCTGAAAAATACATAAAAGAATTCTGAAAATGGACTCAGTGGTCCATGCTATGGACCTCGCACCTCTTCAAAAAGTGAATTGGGGATGGATTCTCATCTCTGTTCTTTAGGGTGACATTTGCTCTTTCTAATTCTATGACCATCAGTTTCCATTATTTTGTGGTGGTTCTTTCCACTGACATGTTATATGTCTTGTGTATGTAGTTTTCTTGTTTTTGCTATCTTGATTCTCTATCAATTCATGCATGACTTTCCATAGCTCTCTGTATTCATCACATTGCTCATTTCTTTTATCCCAATAGGTTCCATTACATCCATATCCCACAATTCTTTTGGTCATTCATCAGTAGATGCACATTGATTTCATACTAAGGGATTCTCTTTTTTAATTCTTAACTTCTGTCTTAGAATTAATACCATTTATATCATGTATTGGTTTCAAGGCAGAAGAGCCATAATGGATAGCAAAGGGGTTAAGTGACTCACTCAGGGTCACACAGCTAGGAAGTATTGGAGCTTTGAATCAAAGACCTCCCTTCTCCAGATATGGGTCTCTATCTACAGTCACCTAGCTGCCCCATCAATGATCTCTTTATTAGAACATTCCATGATGCTAGACACTTAGGTCTCATTCTGCCTGAATACTTTGCACAGTTAAAGTTATTGGTCACTACTCCCTCCTTTATATTCTCTCTTCCTATGGTATCAAGAACATCTTTCTTGGTTTTATATCTGATATTGTGGCTAATCCTTCTCAGGCTCCTTTGCTAATTTAATTGAAATCGGATTCTAAAATAACCCTATTTCCTTAATTTAAAGGGTTATTAAACCGGTGGATCAGATGAATTAGATAGATTTAATTTACTAAGACTTAGCAAAGTAGTTGATAGAGTAGATCAAACTATTTTAATTGGGGGTGAGGGCTCTGTGATCCAATGTTAGTGATCTCCTTGTGGTTCATCACACAAGATACCTATCTCCTGACTCTTAGCATTTTCGTTAGCTACCCTCCATTCCTGGAATCCTCTCCCCCCTCATCTCTGCCTACTGGCTTCCCTGGCTGCCTTTAAGTTCCATCTAAATTATTAGCTTCTATAGGAAGCTTTTCCTAATCTTCATTAATGCTAGTTCATTTTCACTATTTATTACATCAAATTTATTTTATGTCTTGATTGTACATAGCTATTTGCATCATCTCTCACTTTAGAGTATGAGTTTGAGAGTGGAAACTTTTCCCCTTTAACTTTTTTTGTAATCCCAGAGCTTTCCACAGTGCCTAACTCTTAGTAGACTTCTAGTAAAAGCTTTTTGACTAACTTATTTACTGAGTATTTGACTAAATATATGTTACAAAATTTTTTTGTGTGTGTAACTATGTCTGCCATGGTGGGGAGGTAGGAAAGAGTGAAAACACAGACTTGTTAAATAAATGAAATAAGATTTAATTTTGAAAAGATAAAGAAAATGGATCAGATGTGGAGGGGAGGGAGAGAGCAAAGGACTCAAATGTGTCCAATTTCTCTGACACTGGACTATTTACTTCCACTTGGAGATAAGAAGGAAACATCTAGGAGGACATTTTGGGTTCAAAAGGACCACTGACCGATATGTTGTTGTTAGAGATATGTCCCAGTGTTCTTTCCCTATTTGGGTAGGGGTTTTATTAGATCATTGATTTAGATCTGGAAGGATCCTCAGTGGAGACCTAGTCCATCACCTTCTTACCTGTAGGCAGGTGGAGGTAAACACTTCAATCTCAGAGAGAACTTTGAAATCAAATGTTTTGGGGTCATAGAGATATTAAGTGACTTGCCCAAGGCCATACAGTTAACAAATAGCAGAACTCAGATCCATATGACCAACAGATTTATAAATCAGAATCAACCAGTGTTTGGTTGATGCATTGAAAATATTAGATGACACAATAGTCTAAGAATCTATTTGCTTTCACAGTGTTCTCAGGCCAGAGAAGAATCTGCTTCCTTTATAACTTCTAAAAGGCAAAACAAACTAGAAAATTGACCAGGTTTCCTGAGGAATTTGGTCTAGTCTTTGCTGTATTAAATATAGATAGAATTCTATAGTTTGATCAGAGAAAGAAAGAAGGGGAAAGGCAATGCCCTGATCTGTCAGGGAGGTAGTTAAGAGTCAAAGACTTTGCCAAACAGACATCTTTATGCCTCTGGAGGAATATGAGGTGGAGAATGAATGGCAAACTGGGAGGGAAATGTCAGTGTGGTGGCAGAGTCAAAGGAAGTCAGAGTGGGACACTGCCTGGTGCTGGATCCTCCAGCTTCTGAAATTCAGGTTAGGGACTCATGATCACTGCTTCCAACTTCTAATAGCAACTTGGTGTCAGGAAATTGCAACATCTGCAAAGAGAGATGGCCAAAGTCCTCCTCTTCAGTTTGTATTTTCTGTCCCTGACCTTATGTCACACTTTGGATATCCCATTCCCCAACACATGCCTTGTCCATTTCAAGAGACAAAATCACAGGATGATTGAAGGGGAAGGAAGCACAAAGATCACAGCATCGACACCCTTAATTTTATAGGTAAGGATTCTGAAGCTCAGAAATTGAGTGATTTGTCTAAGTTTCCTCAGAACAAAGACTTGAAGCAAAGTCAAAGGATCTCAAGAGTTGGAAGGATCTCAGAGCTGTAGGTTGGCTATAGATGATAAAGAATTCCCTTTACAATTCACCCAGTAAGTGATCATCCAATCTGTTCTTGAAGGCCTCCACTAAAGGGAAGCTCAGTACCTTCCAAAGCATCCATTTCACTTTTGGACAGCCGTAGGACATGGGAAATTTTTCTTGACACCAAGTCAAAATTCACCTGTTGGCAAGTACTTCTTAGATGGCAAATACTTAGTTTTCACCTGGATTAAGGGCCTCTCGATGCTCTATCCTTCTTTCTTTTTCATTTCTCATTGCTGATCCTCAAGTCCTTGTAAATTATGAGTTAAAGATTGATTGCCTCTGTTATTTATGGCTAAATTCTATTTGGACCATGCTTGCCCTTAATTCCTTCTGCTATTTCAACTACATATAATTGCCCTTCTCGCCATTCTGAACCATCCTTTTAGATTGGAAGAAGGTCCTTTGAGAGAACTGAAAGATTTCTCTGCACAATCATTAGGAAATTCTTGTACTGATTCAATCAGAAGGGCCACTCTTTTTCTTCTAACAACTAGATAAATAACAGTAGTAATGACAGCTACTCTCTGGAAAAGTGGAAAGAGATTTACACAGGGCAGGGGTAGAGTAGCATTTTTTCAATGTTAGATACTTGTCCCTGCATTAATAAAGACATTAACAACAAAATAGAAACCTTGCACACAGCTGGATATTTTTCATGACTCCCATAAATCTGAGACTCAAAAGGGAAAATGGAAAAATCTCCCTGAAAAGCACCCACGCGCTAACCTCACAAGAGTGCCCATATTCCCAGATGCACAGAGAGAAGTCGTATTTTACACAGATGCCTGATGAGTTTGGCACAGAATTGCTCTCACTAAGGCAAGATTGTGAGGCAGACAGCTTGAATTCTTGGCTCAGCCAATTCTGACTTGAGAGTTTCAAGGATGTGCTCACTTGAATGTTTGGAAAGGTATGGAATGGGGAGGTAAAGGATGAGAAAAGGAGAAAACTAGGTGAGAGGAGCAAAGAAGTCTTTGATGGCAAAACTAATGTTCTGATTTAAGCCTGAACTAGTAGCTCAGTTGTCTGGAAAAGAGTTTGAATTCAGGCCCTACACTTGAGAAAAGACCACATCAAAATTTGGATCCTTTCATCTAGCCTTTGTTTGGGAGGATCTGTACTTCGAATATGAAGCTCTGTCCTTCTACTTCTTCATCTCTCACAAGGCCACTGCTATTTGTTGTTATTATTGTTGTTATTATTGTTATTATTTTGTGCTGAGGACCAGCAAAGTTGTTGCCCCCGATGGAGAGGCTAACTGTAAACTACCAAGACCACCAGACCTGGAAATGTTGGTACTCCTGGAATATTTATAGCCATAGAATTACAATCACATATCTCTGAGGACCTCAGGGTGACCCAAATCTAAACAGGAATCCTCCCCACCCTATGCCCAACAAGATTTCATGCAACCTTTGCTTGAAGACCTCTGCTGAGTGAAACCCATCCCTTCTAAAAGTGTACCAGTCTACTCTGAGATGTCTTGAATGGTGAGGTAGTTTGTCCTTCTACTGAGATAAATCCCACATCTCTAATTCATCCATGCATGACTACTGATTCTATTCCCAGGAATAAAACAAGTCAATTTTAATTACTTCCCAACATAACAGTTCTTCAAAGATTTAAAAAATGCCTCTCATATACCCCAATCCAAGATTTTTCATTCACTAGGCTAAACAACTCCCATTTATTTAACCAAACTCATGTGGAATGTCATTCATTCCTTTCACCAGCCTTGTTATCTTCTTCTGGATGACTCTCTCTCTCCATGGTTCCAAAAAATGTTCCTCTATATTGTCCTTAGAATAGCCTGAGGGATGTCTATAGGGTGTGCAAGGAGGACTAGCACCTCTGTGGGGGAAAGTCAATGTTCTGTGCACTATGGCACCACTTAGCTCTCTAGGGAGAGCCAATACTTCTTGTGTGAGTGCTTGTTGAGCTCTTTTCAGACCTGCTCATTGAACTATGTCTATGTTGGTGAATCTATAACACCTGTGCCAGAAGGGGGCTGCTCCACTTCCCCTCTCCATTCCTGCTTGAAGATATTTCTCACGTGACCTGCCTCTTTGCCAAGGAAACCCAGTTGGAACACTTTCTCCCTCCCCTATATGGGGTAAGGTGTGTGTGTGTGTGTGTGTGTGTGTGTGTGTGTGTGTGTGTTTGGGCCTCAAATGTGATATGAGGTTTGTAGTTTGGGCACTCAGTCTCCAAAATGTTCACCATCACTGACCTATGGTGTCCATATGTATCCCAGATATCATCTGTGGCTCTAAGAAGTGACCACACCTTAGTAGAGCCATCTCAGCAGATGATTTAAATCAGGTTGAAGGTAACTGACAGGACACAAACCTATTAGTAACCTATGGGTTTCTACACTCTAAATATGTGAAAGCTTCCCTCAGGAGAATAGGCAGATGAAAACAATTTGTTCCAAAGCCATGAAGGCACCTGAAGCAGATGCTATGGAATGCTTAGAGTCTGGTCAGACATCAAAGATGCCAAGATCATCTACTACATCCTAGGCCATAGCCAGTCATCCTGAATTTTTGTCTTGCTACTGGATCCCAGTGACATTGCAAGAGAGAGTGAGGTTGATAATTTTGTGCAACTCTGCCTCCTGTAATTAATAAGTGGGTCAGGGTCCTTATGCTGGTATTAAGGCTAGCAGGGGGAAGGTGCTGGTAGTAAGGATGGAGTGAGCTGTACCCAGGCTGGGCTTGAAACTTGTTTATAAATGTAACAAGGATTCAACCCAGGTAACTGAGTGACAAGAGAAACCTCACTGCTTGCCACCAGGCTCCTTTAAGATATCAGGTAACCTGCCCCTTCCCTGCTGAGGAAGTAGCTCCCTATTGGTGTATCAAAGGTTGACAAGAAGTGGATGTTGAACTTCCTGCCCCTCAGCAATGGAGTTTGTTCCAGCCCAAATGGCTCAGAACCCTTCCTGTTGCTTGCTCTCCTTGGCCTTGGATGGTAGGCAAATAACCACAGAATTCTCTGGTTAAGGCTAAGGCGTTTATTGATAACAGTATAAGGGAACAAGGCAGTGGAAAGAGGGTTACGAAATACTGCAATCTGACGGTGAAAGATTATCTGACTAAAGTTGGTAGAGATCCTATTTGGATGGTCTTTGCTGACCCAGGACAAGCAGCCCTGGGTCAGAGTGATGTGGTCTCTGGTTGATGAATAAATTTGTTCTTGGACTAAATTTTGCCAGTGATGATAATAATATTATTGAGTTGCTCTAGAAGATAGGTCTTAAGACCCTACTCTATTCTAGGCCTAGCTACCCACGTTTCACACTCCTGCCACCCAGGGCCCAAGGGGTCGGGTAAGGGGTAAATGAATGGTCAGGGCGAAGTCAGGTAAGAACAGAACCCAGCCCTGGGTCTGCAGGGCTTTTTATACCCTTGGTCCCACCAGCAGTTAATGTGTGCTCTATGGTGCATGCCACCACCAACATTCCATCCAGGGCAACTGACAGGTTGCCCCCAAGCCAACATGGCAAGGTTAAAAATCCTATATTACACTCCATCATCTCATGATGTCATTGATCCTCTTCAAAACAAAGGACAAACAACAATAACCATGGAAGAACCTGAAATGCCATTCCTACTTTTTGATCATTATCTGGTTCTCTACCCTTGATCTTGTAGACTGTAATCTCAAACTTGCTTTATTTTTCCAAGGAAGATCCCACCTTTTGGTATTCTACACTCAGGCTACTCCTAATTCTCCCAGCTTCTATCCCTCTGACTCATCCATTCATCCCTTACTAGACCTAGATCTAACTCTCAATCTCTCAAGCTGAATCTGGCAATACTGATCCTCCTAAGCTTCAGATGTTCCTGCCCTCTTGAATCCTCTAGTCTTGGCTGACTTTGGAGGCCACTGTCTTTGCTCAGGAATGGTTGGATTTTATTATTTTCAACATTTAATTGGCTCTTGTAGTCAGCCAGTCAGTCAACATATATTTATGAAGTGCTTACTCTGCCAAACATTGTGTTGTCCTACACTGGAGAGGGAAGAAGACAGTTTACCAATCTGGTGATTTAGCTTGCCTTTCCTTTCTCCCTGATTTTTTCTCTTCTTTTTTTCTTTCTCTTCCTTCTTCCTCTCATTTTTACCTTCACTAAGAACAGTTCTCATTCCATTTCTCTTTATTCCATTCCTACCATAAAACTGTATAACTATCATATTGAGAAATCTGCTGATGGGAATTCCCAATTTAGTTGTTTTCCCCATAGTGGGCATGGAATGTAGGAAAGAGACATTGCAATGAGAAACAAAGATAACACACATAACAGAGGATCTGTGAAACTAGAAGAGAACCACAGATGTTTGGGGCTGGGTTTAAAAGTCTAGTATGCCAGACACTTAGCACACCCAGCAATTTAAAAAAAAAATTGATAGACTCTGCAAATCCTGGCAGTTGGCTCTGCTGGGAAAATCACCTCTCTCTTGTTTGACTGGATTTCACAGACTTAAAATTGGTAAGGACATGAGAGGCCACCTAGTCCAATATTCCTAGCTGATTTTTACCAATGACCAAACTGTGGCTCACGGACATTAAGGGACTTGCTTAAGGTCACACAGTTTGTAGGAAGCTAAGTCAGGTGTCAATTCATCATAATCTCAAATCTCAAAAAAGGCAAGTTTTTGTTTCCATTCGCTAGCTCAATTAGGCCCCCATTTCTGATTTACTATCAGTGCTCATTTACAGTCCTGAGATCTGAAGTCTCACAGAAGGCTCTTTCATCTTCCTAAACACATTGCTACATTTGGAGGAAGGTTGTTGTATGGCTGTATTTTGGAAGTTACAGGGCACAACCACTCTATTGCCCAGCTCAGAAAAAAAATAGTCAGCTTGTTGTCCACTACAGAAGTCTGCCCCATCTTTTGTCAAGCTAGAAG
The DNA here is from genome assembly GCF_016433145.1 of Gracilinanus agilis. Lineage (NCBI taxonomy): Eukaryota > Metazoa > Chordata > Mammalia > Didelphimorphia > Didelphidae > Gracilinanus > Gracilinanus agilis. Next base: position 645,288,606 of record NC_058132.1, on the reverse strand, counting down.
ACAGACTCAATGATTCCAATTCCTTCCCCTACAGTTTTTTTTATGAACAAGTGTTCATTCAGGTTGTTATGGCCCTTTCCTTTGAAATGAAGACATAGTCCTTCAGGATTCAAATGGGATAAATCTGTAGCCAATAAATTCTCTCCAAAATGAAATTCATTCTAAAGGGTATCAGAATACTCTGTGTGTGTGTGTGTGTGTGTGTGTGTGTGTGTGTGTGTGTGTGTGTGTGTGTAGTATGTGAATATATGAAAGTTTATGAGCTGATCTATGAGCTCATATTTCTCAAAAACTTGTGGTAAGGGACATCTTTCTGCCTGACTATAAATCAAAATGTGGCTTGGAGCATGGAGAGATTCCCTTAATTATCTATGGTCAACAGCTATGTCCGTCTTGCACCAAGCTCTTTGTGCCTTCAGATCTGTCCCTCTAGCCACTGTCCCATGTAGCCTCTTTTGGGAGTTAATACACAGAGGAGAAATACTCTCAGAGTGTTTCAGAGTTAGAAGGGAATTGATAGCCATTTAGCCCAAACCATGCACAAAAGAAATACCTGCTGGGACATACCATAAGGAGCAGAGAGAGGACCTAAGTTAGAGTCAAGAAGAACTGGGTTCAAATCCTGTCTCTTACAGTAACTGACAGTGTGAAAATCACTCCATTTTAATTTTTGATGATCAGTTTCTACCTAGCAAAAAATGAGAAAAACAGGGTCAATTAATCTGTACAGTCTCCACTTGGCAGGATTATTGCAAGTCTTCCAAGAGCCAATGGCAGCAGAGGGCTTTATAAACAACTGCAAACCCTATAAATGTCCATCCTTATCAGTCCTACTCTATTTTGGGGTCTATAAGTTTCAGAAATCCAATGGGAGTTTAAAGAAGGGCTTGTGGCAGTTTCTGTGTGGACATGTGGGAATTAAAACCAACTCTTTTAGGGCCAGGCCTGCTGGATGGTAATGCCTTTAAGACTCAAGGGCTACATTCTCCACCTATCAGATTGGTTCAGTTAGGCATGCCCTTCACCAGAGGCTTTTCAGAAGATCTTCACCTTCCTGGACTGTCTTCCTTCTGTAGTCTTCAGACCTCCTCTAAACCAGCCTGCCCCCAGCTTTGGCTTCCTGCTCTAGTCCTCATTTCCTCAACCCTACTCAGCTGTCTAATTCTGGGTCAACAAGGCAACTGTTGGGACTGCCTCTTGCCCAGAGTTTTGGGTCTTCTTCCAACCAATGCTTGGACGTCATGCTTTGTTCATGGCCCTCTAGGTAGCAATGACATTTCCCTCTGGGCTCATCATTCACTAGCCTCAAAATGGAAATGAATATTATTATCATCTTATGACCCCAAAAACTTCCCTCCCAGCTCAGGAAGTAGCAGAAACCCTTCCTGGCTGCCATGTAAAAAAAATAGTATAGAATTCTTTTATGGGGCTTGGAGCCTGGGAGCTTTGGAGGCCTTGACAGGAGAAATGATTGACTCTGGAAGCTACCTCTTCAGCCTCTCAGAAGTCCAAGGAGGGTTCCAGGGTCCCAGGTTCTTACATTGTGTATGAAGAGAATGTCCCAGAGTTCCTGGCACGATGTTAAGCATTCTCTGGGACTCAGAATAAGGGAATGTCAGAATCTCAGGATTGAAAGGGGCCTCTAGGGCTATCTAGTCCAGTCCACATCCACAAAAGAGTCTCCTGCATGGCAAGAAGCCTAATAAAGGGGTAGCCATTTTTCTTTTGACCATCTCCAGTGAGGTGTTGGGTTTGACTTTCCCCTGAGATGATCCTCTGTAATTGTGGCTAGCACTAATCGTTAGGAAGATTTTCCCCCTTGACATCAAGGCACAATTTTTGTTTTTTACAGTGTCCACCGATTACCTTTCTGGAGAGTGGCTAATCTCATGCCTCATGAAACACAGACTCCTACTAAATCACAATGAGAGAGAAGAGGGAGCATTTGGATGCTCCACCCCCACCCCAATCTGAAACTTTGGAACAGAGCAATGCACTTTGGTCCAATCCCAGGGTTGAGTTTACCTTTTGGTGCCAAGTGAGGAGATTCTGAGATACAGAGCCCAGCTTAGTTGCTTCTCCCACTTCTAAAGAGTTTCTGGGTAGCAGAAACTCTACCTCTTAGTCCTTATCTAGCTGACCTCAGTTCCCAGCTCCTCTAACCCCTCTGAGACTGAGGGACATAAAAAAGGATGCCGGATTCAGCTGCCCCCCATCCAGTATCACAGACACTGCTTCAGTGTCCCAGACCAAGACTTCTGGCAGGTATAAAAGCAACATCTCACATCAGGCATGCTTGCTGAGTCTGATTACTCCTATGAGGCTGTTTACATGGCTCTTGTGTTCAGGGTCAGGAGGATTACTAATCCTACCAACTGCAAAATATAGAATAGTCCATCTCAGCCATGCCTAGTAGTGCCTATAGAGACAAGAGCCAAAGACAAACAAACAAACTCAGCTTCTAACAAAATGGAGACATCTTGGAAGGTAAGATAATTTCAGGATGAGGTATTTCCAAGATAACTCAATTCCACTATAATTATACATTGTATTATAGAAGAAAGGCACACAGAAGCCACATTAAATCTAAGATTCAATTGAAAAAAATAAAAGAAATAAAAGATAAAGAATGAAACTAAGACTTGAGAAAAAAATTAGAAGAAGAATCAAGAACTCATTATCTTTAAAAATTGATATATTTAGGGGGCAGGTAGGTGGCTCAGCCAGGCCCAGAGTTGGGAGGTCCTAGGTTCAATTCTGACCTCAGATCCTTTCTAGCTGTGTGACCTTGGACAAGTCACTCGACTCCCATTGCCTAGCCCTTAACACTCTTCTGCTTTGGAACCAATATACAGTATTAATTCCAAGATGGAAGATAAGGGGGAAAAATAAATAAAATAGTCTGATATATTTAATCAAGGCAACCCTTTTTGTTTAAAAGTTTTAGCATGGCAGGACTTGTGCATTCCTTACTTTCAAAGACTCATTTCATTAACTGATGAGGAATTCAATTGACTAGTAGGAAGGGCTTTTTTTCTTGGTACAAATTAAAGCCAGTAAGTTATTCAAGGGGAAAGTATTTAGCAAAAGTCTAGTCTTCCATACTGATGTGTCCCTTGGACTATGAATATTTTAATGAATTCTAATGAAAGTTTTGCTTTTCTCATCAAGGATAAGAATGTGTTCTAAGTATCCCTATATTTCCAGATAATGATGCCTGGGTCATTTGTCTACTGTTCCACCTTAAATGAATGATTCTTCTCCATCCTACCGGTAGCCTGGAAGTCCATCTCTTCCAACTGAGGATCAGAAAACAATCGGAATCCAGCCAATGCTAAAGTTCCAATGCCCCAGTTGAAAATTGAAGGAAGGTTAATTTGGGGATTTCTTTATTGCTAGTCTTTGAGTTTCTAACTAAATATTATTTTTATCATATTTGACTCTATGTCAGCATTTTTCTCTCTTCCTGCCTTTTGGGAATTGCCTTAGGTAGTAAAATCAACTCAGTATCGAAGAAAATATTCTTCATCTAAAATCCTGTCTCCTGGAGAATGTAAAATTCTTGTGAGCAGGATTCTCCCCACCCCCTTTTTTTGGTCTTTGTATCCTCAGAATCAAATGTTTCTCCTAACATATAGTAGGTCCTTAATTGCTGCTTGTTAAATGATGCAGAAATTTATCCTTTGTTATAAAAGCTTCCTAGGTCTAAAGATCAAGGCTCCCCAGTTTCAGCAAGAGTGGCACAGTTATAGAATGTTTTCCCAAAACCTAAATCTTTCATATTTTGATCTTTCTCTGAGGATGCTACGCCCCTTGTAACTGTTTCCATTGGAAACCTGATTTTCCATTCTCCCTAACATTGCTAAGAGGAGGTGATTCTGCTTCTTACTTCCCATAGACACTTTTAAAACTTTCTGAATTTACCATGCCTCAATGATCTTTCATTTTATGAAGACCATATAATCCAATGTGCCACCTTCCCCACCATCTTTGTTGCTAGCATTTACTGATCTCCAGAACAATCTCCCAACTCTCTCAAAGACGTTAGGACATGCTTTATTATAGCCTTTGCTTTCTCTCATCTTTGGAGAATTCCATAGTCAAATGCATGGTCTCTAACAGCCTAAATGAAGAATTTTTAACCTAAATACAGAATTTCAGCTTCACTGACCTTCATGTAATATCACTTCAGTCCCACATCATACATGATCTTACTTTGAACTTCACAATCTCTCAGAATTGTATTCCCTCCACTATCAATTAAATTCCTTTTAAAATTGTCATTAAAATGAACTGGAGGAATTCCATGTGAACTGGAACAACTTCCAGGAAATGACATAGAGTGAAAGGAGCAGAACCAGGAGAACCTTATACACAGAGATGGATACACTGTGGTACAATTAAATGTTTTTTTTTTTTAAACCCTTGTACTTCGGTATATTGTCTCATAGGTGGATGATTGGTAAGGGTGGGCAATGGGGGTCAAGTGACTTGCCCAGGGTCACACAGCTGGGAAGTGGCTGAGGCCTGGTTTGAACCTAGGACCTCCCATCTCTAGGCCTGACTCTCACTCCACTGAGCTACCCAGCTGCCCCAGTACAATTAAATGTAATGGATTTCTCTACTAGAAGCAGTGCAAGGATCCAGGACAATTCTGATCCTGGACAAATGAGAAAGGATGCTGTCCACATCCAGAGGAAGAACTGCGGGAGTAGAAATGCAGGAGAAAAACATATGATTGATCACATGGTTTGATGGGGATATGATTGGGGATGTAGACTAAGCAATCACCATAGTGCAAATATTGATAATATGGAAATAGGTCTTGATCAATGACACATGTAAAACCCAGTGGAATTGCGCATTGGCTAAGGGAGGAGGGCGGAAGGAGGGGAGGGGAAGAACATGAATCATGTAACCATGGGAAATATTCTAAATAAATTAATAAACTTAATTTAAAAAATAGTTATTAAGATCCTACTATGTGTCAGACATCGTGCTGTATTCTGGGGATATGATGAAAAAACAAAAAATATCGGAGATATGTAATTCGTATACAAATAAGTATCATTCAAGGGATATTTAAAGAGGGAGTGCACTAACACTTAGTTGATCGGTGGGATATACAGTATGTTCAGGGAAGACTAAGACCTCTGGTGTGAAGGCTTGCCCAGATCTTTTGAGGACTGCTTTCCTCCTTGGGTGCCCATCTGCAAGTCAGCTTTCACCTGTGGCTCCAAGAAGCTGGAGCATGCATGGGAGTTCCACCTCAATAAGTCATCTTGGCATATTGGCTTAACTACATTGAGGGCAACTGACAGGCCTCAGACCCATTGGTGAGTTTGGAGGGTTTCTACCCTAAGCATGTGAAGACTTCCTCTAGCAGAAGGACCACATGAGAATAGTTTGTTCCAGTGGCCATGTAGGGGACTGAAGCAGGCTCCATGGAGTGCTTAGAGCTTGGTCAGACATGGAAGATGCTGAGGTCATCCACTACATCCCAGGCCATCCTCTGCCATCCTGACTTTTGTCTTACCACTGGATTTTAATGACTCGAAGAGAGAGTGAGGCTGACGACTGTACAAGTCTGCCTCACTTAAATCCAAACTATGAATGAGTCAAAAGACACTACTATGGTGTCATTGTGGTCCTTTTTGAAAACAAAGGGCAACAACCAATCAGCCAGCTTAAGAGATGAAGGATTGAGGGAGAATTTGAGGCAGATGAGAGCTTAAGACACAGAAGAGAAAGGAATGTATTTCATGCTTGGGGAACAAACTGTGCAAATGAATTGGAAACGTCAGAAAACAACTCATGGTTTGTGTGGAAAATAATGTGACTCCTTTATCTCTACCTAAATCCATGAGTGTGTGTGTGTGTGTGTGTGTGTGTGTGTGTGTGTGTGTTGGGCACAGATATGTAATTTCATCAATGTAGGGAACTTTTGGAGTATACTTAACCTCCACTTGGGTAAGTAGTGTACAACTTAAAAACATAGCTACCTGAGGTACTGAGAAGGTGAGGGACTTAGCTATGGTCACCAAACTAGAATAAGTCAGACCAACGACCTGACTTATAGATCTCCCATAGATTTCAAGGCCAACCTTCTGGGCATTCTACCAAGATCTCTCTTATTCCTATGATGGGACATTTTGAAATAAACCCAAGTTGTAATGTAGATGCCCCTCATCCTCCATTCTCCTTCCTGCTGACCTCTGATTCCTCATCCATAAATAACACAGACTTTCCAATTTATCTTCTTCTGCTCCAAGATTTATGAGCATCATTAAAGATATAGAGATAATATGCACATGGGCACACCTGTACACACACACACACACACACACACACACACACACATCCCAAATTTATTTTGTCCACTATAAATTCATAGCACACAACCTTCACCATCCTCCTGTAGTTTAGCTTTATTTCTATGCTCAATGACTTCTTATTTCATTGACCACAGGAGCTGTTCCAAATTCTTTCTTTTGTCCTCTCATCCTGAGTCACACATGGCCTCCCACACTTCTAGAAGGTAGTTAGGTTTCAGATCTAATGACAAGGCTGAGCCCATCTTATGGGAGCTACCTCAGTTTGCATTTATTTTTGTAAAATCCTTACCTTCTATCTTAGAATCAATACAGTGTATTGGTTCTAAGGCAGAGAGTAGTAAGGAATGAGCAATGGGGGTTCAATGACTTGTCTAGGATCACACAGCTAGGACATTCCAAGGTCAGATTTGAACCCAGAACCTCTCATTTCTAGGCCTAATCCACGGAGCCACCTAGCTATCCCTTCCTCCCAATCACTTAATCAGTTCTTCTACTTGTGTCCTTGAACCCATTGCTTTCTGTTTCTTCCAGACCTGGTTCTTTGAGTCATTCTCTTTCTCCCTTATTTCTCCTGCCAATTCTTTTCTCACCCTAAATTCTGCCAATGAACATGCTCAGATTTTCCCAATCCTAGTGTAACTCCCATTAGGAAATATTTGAAAGATGCGACCAGGAAATAACTTTTGTTCCATCCATTCTATGTAGTTACCATTTCACTTTTCTGTTCCCCTGCACTGATCGACTTCTTGCAATAGTTACAGCCATCCACTGTCTCCATTTCCTCATCATCGCCTTCCAAATAAGCCCTTCCACATTTATCTCTATGCTGAAATGCTCCCTCAGCTGTCACCTATAACCTCTTTATAAAAAACAAACAAACAAACAAAAAACCCTTTACTTTCTATCTGAGAAGTGAAACTAGACATCAGCTCCAAAGCAGAAGAGCCATAAGGGCTAGGCATTGGGCGTTAAGTGATTCACTCAGGGCCACACGGCAAGGAACTGTCTGGGGACAGATTTGAACCCAGGAACACCCATTTCCAGGCCTGGCTCTCTATCCACTGAGTCAGTTATCTACCTCTCTGTTACATTTTAATCACCAAAATCCCATGGCCCTTTCCCAGTTTTTATTCTCCCAGAAAAATCTTTCCATAGCTTGTGACCCTGTTAGCCACCTCTCCCCTTTGCATGTTTTCCTCCATCCTGAGTCCAGAGACAACACTCTGTTATTTTCCTCTTCCTCTAATTACTCCTTCATTTCTTTCTCTGTTGTGGTCTCCTCATTCTCTTCAGGGCCTCTTTATGTGGGCATCTACCTTGACCCTCCTCTTTCTCCATTCCTCTTCCTTTGACAGCATCTTCGGCTCCACAGGGTCAATTGCTAGCCCTGGGCATACTCCAGTGTATATTTAGTCATGCTGCTCCCCTGCTCAGACATGTTCAAAGATTCCCTATTGACTACCAGACAAAGGGAAAGTTTTCTGCCCAGAACTAATTCTTTTAGCTGTTTTTACAAGAAGACTCTCCCCTACCTTTAATTCCAATCTTTAGTCAACATTAGCACTGCTGCTCCCTGTCCCTCAGGCTCTCTGCAGTCTTGGATCCCTAAATATTTATGAACTCTCCAGCCTCTGTGACCTTGCTCACATTGTTTTCCTGGTGGGCCCTCCCTCCTCATCTCCCTCCTTGGGACTTAGGACAAAGAATGTTATTCATCCCCAGAAAAAAGAACTGTTGGAGCCAGAAAGAAGCAGATCAAAGCAGACTATTTCTCACTTTAGTTTATTTGGGTTTTGATTTTATGCGATTCTTCTCTTATAAAAATGAACAATATGGAAATATTTTTCCATAATAACACACATATTACCCAGATCAAATTGTTGGCTATCTCCAGGAAGGTGAAGGACACAATTGGGATCATATGACTTCAGGTAACTTATGTGGAAAATTGATATTACCTGTAATTGGTAAAATGAAATATCTTTACAAAAATTAAAAATAAAAAGAAGCCCTCCTTGTTCTTTGGCCAGATAGATCATACAGTGGATAGACACCAGGCTTGGAGTCTGGAAGACTCATTTCACTTAAATCCAGCTTATCCAGACACTTGTTAATCTAAATTATAAAATAAATATAAACTTAAATGCAGACACTTATAAGCTATGTGATCCTGGGCAAGTCACTTAACCCTGTTTGCCTCAATTTCCTTCCCTAAAATGATCTGGAGAAAGAAATGGAAAACACTCCAGTATCTTTACCAAGAAAATCCCAAATGGGATCACAGATAATCAGACATGACTGAAATGACTGAAATGTGTTTTTTAGAGAGCAGATCAAATGTCACTTGCTTCTTGAAGCCTTGTTAGTAAGAATTTGGGGGGCAGCTGGGTAGCTCAGTGGATTGAGAGTCAGGTCTAGATTCTGGAGGTCCTGGGTTCAAATCTGGCCTCAGACACTTCCCAGCTGTGTGACCCTGAGCAAGTCACTTGACCCCCATTGTCCACCCTTACCACTCTTCCACCAAGGAGCCAATACACAGAAGTTAAGAGTTTAAAAAATAAAAAAAAAATTTAAAATTAGCTCTTCTGAACACATAATTCTCTGTTTTACACCTGGATAATATAGAATTGCACTCCTCAAAATCATCTATAAGATCCATCAGAGCAGGGATTTCGTATTGTTCAGACTCTGTATCTTATCGTTATACCCTGAAGAGGTTTTTAAGTTGTATTTAGAATTAGATATAATTCTCCAGTACACTTGGACAACATTGTACAATAGGATAATCTAGGGGGGCCTCATTCCCTAACTCCTCTACAAGGAAAGGGAACATAGTTTCTTTAGACTTTGTACATCCTCCGTGTCCAGTGGCCCCAAGCACCATCTTCAGGAGGTGTCATGTTTTCCCTCCTCAGACTTCTTGGGCTACCATATTTTTGTCATCTAGCAAAACTTTGAGGGTTTGTTTTCTTTTTTGTTGAGAAAAGAAGCAGAAAGTTTCTGAGTCTGAATTTCCCTGGAAGCCAACTCCAAACAAGATCACTTCAAATATCAACAGCAAGTCCTCAGCATGTTTTCCCTGAGCAATCTTATCTGGCCACCAGCAGAGCAGATGAACTGCCAAGGCTGCAGATGTCACCTTGTGGGCACCACAGATTGGGGGAGCTGAGAAACATGCAATTAACTACAAGGCATCCAGATTCTCTCACAAACAAGAGGCTGAAAAACAAATCCCCCAAAAGACTGTTTCTACTTCAAGGTTCAGTCATGGCAGTCTCTGTATCAGGCATGTTTTTTCCTGGTTCTCAGTCTCTGGGGCTTAATGTGACTCCCATAGGGTGTCATTCTTCTTTGGGCAAAGGGATCCAAGAAAGCCCATGAGTAAATAGCTATTAAGGGTAGCCAGATGAGATGTAGCCAGACTTAGTCTTTCTCTGCATGATAAAATCATCCTGGATTTGTGGTCAGGCAAAGTGATCCATCAGCTGGCTGTGCCCACCTTCTTTACTGACTAATCCAGACATAAAAGCTCTATTTACTGTTTTGTTAAATTGACATTAAGTGTCACTGTGGGAATTAGATCAACAGACAAAGAGGTTTTGAGGAAGGTGGCAGGGGCTCCAATTCCAGTTTGACTCCTCCCAGCTGCATGACTATGAACAAGTCACTGAAGTTTTCAGAAGCACATTCAATTAATCTGTAAAATAAAGCCAACAACACATGTCTAATTTCAGTGGCACAATGGAAGACAATAGCAAAGAGCATAGGTTCTGCTACACTGAGAAGGCTATGGATCTTGTTGACCAGTTGGTTCTGCTTCTTAAGATATAGCTAATCTAGAACATGGAAATCTGTCACTGTGATTGGCTGGCTACTTAGAGTCTTTACTAAGGTCTTCTGCCATGGCCCATCATGAAACCAAGAACAGCACTGAACGGTCATCAGTCCTGTAAGGTCCTTCCTACTTTTCCATATGCAGTGGAATGTGGATAGAAAAGGGGAGAGGGGGGCTAAGAGTTATATTTAGGAGAGTACCTAAGACTCAGCCACAGAACACTCACTAATCTTCCTTGATGGAAGGAATTTGCCCACAGAGAATTTATTAGACCCACAAAAAAAGCCAGTCTTGATTCTCCCCCCCCCCTCAATATATAACATTCAGTTAGCTGTTGGGAGTCTATATCTGTGGGTTTCTTGATCACATGAAAAGAAAAGTCCCATCAGTCAATATTGACCTTCTTATTCTAAATGTAACCAGAAGGCAGGAGGAAGCCACAAACACGAGGACGATGGCTTCTAAGTTCTCCTTGGAGAGGCCAACAAAGGAGTAGAGAGATTTGATTAGATTATGTATCCTAAGGCAGCAAGAAACACTGTTGGATGGGATGCCTTCATCTTGAATTCCACCATTTTGAATAAGTATGTATGTGCAGAAAGACCAACATGAAACCAATTAGACCTTGTGCGTCAGCACCAGTCACACAGGATGGAAGAGTGAGACCTCGCATTAAGAACACTGTGAGAATCTCCAGATTAAACCCCACCTACTTTAATACTATGACTTCAATGCAAAGGTAGGTATAGGGAAACATATATTTCCCTGTTTAAGTTTTTTTTTAATTTTTAAATATATATTTTTAAAGGTTGAGATTATAGCTTAGAATTAAGAAATGGGAGAGACAGAAGACTAAAGGACTAGCAGAAGTTTCATGCAAACAGATCATCAGTATCTTCTTGGAGAAGGGTGATAGGAGGAGGCCTTGAACATTACTACCAAAAAGGAAATTGACTCTAACCATGTCACTTCCCTGCTCTGGAAGATTCAGTGACTCTCTATTATTTCTAGAGAAAACATGCATGTTTTGTGACATTTGAATGCAAATAACAGAGGGGAGCTAGGTGACTTTGTAGTAGTGTCATATCTTGAGATGAGAGGTCCTGGGTTCAAATCTGAACTCAGACACTTCCTATATATGTGATCCTGGGTAAGTCACTTAAACCCCTTTATCTAGCCCTTATCAATCTTCTGCTTTGAACTAACACAGAGTATTGATTCTAAGATGAAAAGTAAGGGTTTTTAAAGATAATGATAGTGTGGCACTTGCCTTATTCCCACTTCTCCATGTCATGTAGCCATACTTCACATTCCATTTGCATTTCATCTTCCATCCCAGAGCCTTTGCCCAGAGTGGTTCCTGATGTCTAGAGTATCTCTTTCTTTTCCTCCATGTCTCAGAAGCTTAAATTTCCTTCCTGCCTCAGTTCTTGGGCCACTTTCCACTTAGAATCATTAATCCTCACCTTATCTTTTTCTTTCCCTCCAATTTTAGTTTTTGCTCACTTTGCACACTCCCCTATGGTCATTCATTTCCATGTATGCAGGGCTCAGATTCTAATTTAAAAGGGAGCTTAAAGGATATTTAGTACATTCATTATGAGTTTGTGTTCTAGATGAGTAATCTGAAGTCCAGAGAGGTTAAGTCACCTGAATAAGGTCACACTGGTGGAAGATCTGGAATTGGAACCTAAATAGGTCCTTTCACTTCAGATCCAATATGTCTCCCATTAACCCATTCTTCCTCCTTGGAAGATAGTCTTCCTGAGCTTGATTCAAGTTCTACCTTGGATAATTATTTCCTCTGTGTCTACAGGAAACTTGTACCTCTCTGAGCTTTAGACATCTCAAACCAGGGATCCTTAATCTAGGGTCTGTGTTCTTTAAGATATTTTTGACCACTATTTCAGTATATTTTTTGGTTACCTTTGTATTCCTTTGTATATTAGTTTATAGCTGTAAATGCCTTATTTTAGAAGAGATGTCCAGCTTTATCAAACTGACTGGCAAAGGAGTCCATCACAAACACACACACACACACACACACACACACACATATGTACATGCATCTGTGCAGACACACACAGAGAGCAATAACTCCTGATTTGATATACAGGTTATAGGTAGGATGGCATCTGTTTCAAGTAGGAAGAATTTCTATGTTGGGTGTTCTCAAACTTTGAAGCAATCACGATGTCTTGTAGATGAGTAGGAGTTTGAGGGGTTCTAAGAACATCAGAGGAGGGAGTAGTCACTTCCAGGTAGGATAGTAAGTAAAGACTTCATGGAGAAAGAGGATTAGAATATGTAGCCTGGGTAGAATTTGAAGAGAGAACTGGGAACGGAATTGTCACCAAGTGGTCAAATAGTTCAGTGGTACTTCTAGCAGTGATAATGATTTCTACTAAACAATGAACATTTTCACTCATTTTTATGAAGCATGATATTAATCTAAATGGTCAAGGTCAAGGTTATTAGTAATGGGACAAGGTGAGAGCAGATTGTGCTGGAAAATCATAGCAGATCCAGAAGATGTAGACCACTAATCTTGGCTTCTTCCATAGTCTTAGCAAAGCCCTCTGGGATATTTCACTGTTCCTTGTCCAATTCTATGGTCTCCAAAATAGGATCTACTCCTCTTATTTACACCATGTGTTTCTAGTATAGGGGGCTGGTTCATAATAGTAAATGATAAGAATGAAGAAAGGAATAATCCAAGAGTTTCCCATTAAGAATTTCCATTTATGTTGAGCATTAAGTTTAGAAAGCACCTTTCATTCATTCTTGTTTGAAGACGGATCAAGGAATGTAAGTTCAGTGTTCGTGACTTATTTAGAATAACTTACTAGTGAGTCTCTGAAATAGTATTCAAACTCAGACTTGCTGACCCAAAGGCTAGCACTTGGTCTGATGCACCAAATTGTCGCTGTAATAATAAAATAATAATCATTTGAAAATTTCTGAAGATCAAACTTGTTTGTATGCATTTTACAAACATTGGATGGACATATATATGTCTCCTGCCTAGCCCATAAATTAGGAGATGGTGCTCAGAAAAATCTGGTGGTATAGTACTATCCTTGGTATTCCTGGTAGGAATGGACCCCTAGTCATCACTGAAGCCAAGTTTCACATTTTATTAGATAGAAAGGTAAAATCCATAGAAGTGAAGTGAATTGGCCAAGGGCAGAGGAAGAATTCAAATAGGGATCATCTGACTTTGATCAGAGCACTTTTATGATTGGACAATTTATCTCCATTGATGGATACAGCAGAATGTCCTGGGCACATTGTCTATTTACCTCTAAGTTGATGTGGTAGGCTGTGATTTTAATAATACCTTTTTTTTTCACTCCCCCATTCTTCCTTTCAACAGGACTTTTATTAGCTTTCTAAAAGCTGGTGTGGTCTACATTCCCTGGAAACACCCTTCTGATCATGAATTTGAGGGCAAGTTACTGTTTGGTGTTTATATAATTGATGAGACCCCATCCAGAGCTTGGGGGCCTTCAATCACATCATATTTCCTCCTAGGTTGTGTTTATTTACTCTCCTCAATGAAGCATATAAATGGAAGATCAGCAGTCTCTAACTTCCTCTGCCTGCAATCATCAGATCTGAGTTATAAGATGAGGGAGGAAGGTGGAGAGAACAAAAACTTGGATACGTGAGTACTTGCACTTCCTATGCAAGCTGCTTAAATATAAAAAGGCATTGAAGTTATGGAGCATTCATTTTCCACATCCCTAAATAATACTTGAAATCCATAAATTATTTACCTTTTCTGGGTACTTCGTGAATAGAATAAATGACATCCAAGGCATCCAGCCCAATCTAGACCCAGCCAAGAAGTCACCTCTCTAATATCTTAGTGTAGTGATGCCAATGCTCCTCTTGAAAGTCTCAAATGAGAGGACCCAGTGCAGCTTTTCACTGAGAAGCTAATAAACTTTGTGCCAGCTCTAAGGTTTAGTAAGCCTTCTTTGAACTGAGCCTATATCTGTTTAATATTATTCAGTGAACTGAGAACAAGTAGAAATAATAGTTGAAAATCTCGATCACATCTTCTTTGATTCGCAAATCTTCCAAGAGATCTTCATATGGAATGAATTTAAAATTTTGCAAGAGTAACCACCCTCATTCACCTTCTATCCACAACTCCATCTATTATATTATTCATTAAAAAAGTATCAAGGAACTCTGATGGATATCAACGACAGAAAGACATAGTTGAAACAATCTCTGACCTCAAAGATCTCACACTCATAGAATGGAACAAGCAGCTCATGCTTTTCTCCATCAGTGAAGTTGACAGCCCTATAGATAACTGAACCTCCTCAAGACAAATCCTCTTGATCTGGGAAGCTTTTCTTCAGTGAAAGATAGAGTGTGAATGCAGCTAAATACACAATTTTACCCAAGAGAATGTGAATCAAAGGGTTCAACAAAGTCTTTCACACATGTCTAAGGATTTCTCAAACTACTTTCCATTTATGACTCTCTTATCTCATACTTATGAAGTTGATTTTCTTGAACATGAATTTAATTCATTTATTTGAATTAAATTATACTTCATTAGATTCAACCAAATACTCTAACTTGCCCCCTCTCAGATCCGGAATCAGTCAACTAGTGTCTTAGCTATCTTTTCATAAGCCTAGAGCACATCCTCTCACAAATGCACACAGAATTAGTGGGAAGAGAAGGTACATGCTTAGCATACACTAAATGAAAGGTATATACTTCCAAAATGTATGGCCAAGGTCATTCTCACCACAAATGCAACAGATTTTGAGTTCTTTGTCCTTTACTGAATGTCCTCACAGGACTCTGCATTGGGTGAGCCCTCTGCAATGGGCAAGTTACTCCACTGCTTGACTGGGCTTGCTCTTCACAGGGCACATACTTTCTGGGGATGAGTCACTCTGCTGGACTCTCTAAGCTTCATCTTCACTGGGCAGTTAGCTTTTCCCCTGCTTCTTCCCAAATCAACTGCAGTTTTTCAGCTGCATTACTTCTGTGCTCCTTTAGAAAAAGCAGAGAGCCTTACTCCACTACCTGTAGAAGTCTCTCCAATTCTGACCCATCAAGCATCGTCTCTTGCTTGCCACCTCTCCGGCAGTAATTTGGAGAGTATTCTTACATTCTTGGGAACTGGTTCGATATTTTCCCTTCTCCAGAATTATGGGAGCTTTTCTTTTCTGTAGTCTTTCATTTATCACATACAATGACTCTGATATCCTACCTGCTGCCCTTCAGCATCCATTGATCTACTACATTTAAGTTCCAAGAAGCCAGTGGAATCCAGGGGCTTTATTGCTCTCACCTTAGTCATTTTGTGTATCAACTCTCAATTGGCCATTTTGTTCTGTCATTTCCACTCCAGTGCTCATTCATTTTGGCAGAGAAAACAAAATCCAAATAAAATGGTTTCGATTTGTCTCGATTTCCTGTTCTCTCTGTCTCATCTATCCCATTTTGGGTGCAGGGACTGTTTGTCCCTGTTTGATTCACAATGTATGAAAATATTTTTTCTTAGTTCTTTTTTGTACTGTGGGGTAAAGAAAACCTTGTTACCACCCCTTCTTTGTTCCTGCTCTTTACCTCAATGTAACTAATACAACCAACAGCATTATGTCATTCTTGGCCAGTTTGGGTCCATCCTGAGCTTTAGTAAGCCTGGCCACTATTTTTTTTTAAACCCTTGTACTTCGGTGTATTGTCTCATAGGTGGAAGATTGGTAAGGGTGGGCAATGGGGGTCAAGTGACTTGCCCAGGGTCACACAGCTGGGAAGTGGCTGAGGCCAGGTTTGAACCTAGGACCTCCTGTCTCTAGGCCTGACTCTCACTCCACTGAGCTACCCAGCTGCCCGCTGGCCATTATTTTTATTGAACTGGGTCATGCTCAGTCCTTACGTAAAGAAGGCAAATGATAGGAGAATGATAAACATAACCAGTGAAGGTTTTGAAGAAGAAAAGGAGTACAAATGGCCATCAATGAAACTCATGACAGGAAGAGAACAAGGGCTGGTCCTGTAGTGAAGGTGAGTGATGATAGATGCACAGCTGGAAGGTTCACCTTGGGATGCCATTGTGCCAGGAGAAAGTGAAGAAAGTCTCTGGCAGATTAATGAGACTTGCTTGTGAGAAGACTCATTCAGGAAGGACAGGCATAGATGGACGAGAGAATCTCAAACAACAGAAGGCTTTTCCAAATTGAAGAGATCACAGATTCATTGGTGTGTTTGAGAATGCCCCTCTCTTATATTTATCTCCTGGTTCCTGGCCTCACTTCCATTGTCTGTTTGTTTTAATTTTTCTAATTCTAAGCAAGTTGAAGAGTTCCTTATCATTATATATTAGTCTTCCTTTATCCTAAGGTTCTTGCCACTTGCACCTCAATGACCAGCTCCTCTCTGTTATTGAGACTCATATCTAGAATAGAATTCCCCCTACTTTTTTCTCTGTCTTTTTTTTTTAATCCCTTCACTTCTGTGTATTGGCTTCTAGGTGGAAGAGTGGTAAGGGTAGGCAATGGGGGTCAAGTGACTTACCCAGGGACAGACAGCTGGGAAGTGTCTGAGGCAGGATTTGAACCTAGGACCTCCCATCTCTAGCCTGACTCTTGATCCACTGAGCTGCCCAGCTGCCCCCCTTTCTCTGTCTTTTGATGGATAAAAGTATCATCATATAAGTCAATAAATTATTTATTTATTGCTCTGTCTTGAGCAGAGGGTCAATTATGCATATATCTACATGAAGTCCCCCTTCACTATTCTACATACATACATAGACAAATACATATGTAATTTAAAGGGAGTTTAAGGGGAAGGTCAGAGTCAGGACTCAAATATTCCCTGCCCTTATAAAGCTTAGATTCTATCAATATTTCTGAGGTCATGAGAATGAAAGATGGGAGGGAGATAGATGTGAAATCATCACATTTACATACACACACATATGCTAGGCTCACAATCTGTTTCCTGAACCCTCCATGTATTTCCTCTTTCTAAGTGGCCTCCAGTATATTCAAAAAACAGAAATTTTCTTTTCCTTCACATACCAGTCCAAATGCCATTAATCATATTTCCCTCCCTTCAGTTCTAAGATTTCTCTCTTGTATTTAGTCTTGTTCTTTTGCCCAAAGTATATTCTTCCAAATAGATCATGTTTGTATTTTGTTCCATCAATTCTCTGTCAAAGCATAGTTTTCTTCCAGGTGAATTTCTTTGTGACCGACCATAGCTATGCTTGCTTCTTGGCTGTATTAATAATTGGAGACAACTCCAGGCCTTCAATACCTTAAGCTTTGTTTTATGTCAGAGAGAAAATTGTGGTGTTCTCTTGCTTGCGAAAGTTAAGGCAATTGGGAAAGGCGGGGATCCTGCTCTGTTAACAGCAGAAAGTCACCTCCTCAGTTCAGTGCCATGAAGTGTTGTTTTTGCTAGAGATGCAGTGGAGAAGGAAGGAGTCATGATGCCTTTGTCCACTTGACTTCTTCTCCCTTTCCCCATCACTTGCGGTCTCCTGTAATTGTAATATTTCCAAGAATGATTGAGGAAAACAGGCTTTATGCTCTATTTTCTTTTGGTCACTCTAACTTGCTTTTTGCAGCATGAGAAGGTTCTATTAACTTTTTTTGCACTCCTTCTACCCTACCAGGAGAAATGCCCGGAGCTTTTTCACAGTAACTACAGCATAGCTATCATTTTCCTTTCCTGGGCTTGCCAAGTGGTCTTAAAAATAAAGAGAACTTTTCATGTTTCTCTGTATTGTTTCCTCAGAATTTTGGGGCACATCCTTCTAGGCTGTCAGGTTCTGGGATGCTGATGCTGTCATCCAGTGCCACCTAGTATACAGGCCACCCCTCCCAGCTTCATGGAATAGCTGTAGCACACTTTCAGGCACTATATAAACCTGAGTTATTATTAAGCCAGGGAAAGACAACTCAACTCAGATTTGCAAAGCTAATAACAATGATGCTAGTTCCCCTGTTATACAGTCTTTAAGGTTTACTGAGCACTTTCTCCTTTAATAACAATCCTTTGAATGCTGGCGAATGTTTTATTATCGTTGATTTATAGTTAGGTAAAATGAAGCTCTAGGAGTTTAAGGGGAAGGTCAGAGTTGGGACTCAAATATTCCCTTCCTTCATAAAGCTTAGAACCTATTAATAGTCCTGAGATCATGGGAATTAAATCTGGGAAGGATATGTGGAGTCATCGCAGCTCTCCCCCAAGGACACCTGTTTTGTATCAATGTGGTCCTATAGAAAGGGAATTGTATCAATCAGGATTTAGGGGACCTCCCACAGAATCCTTCTTCTACTCCTTTGTAGCTGTGGAATCTTGGGAAATTCTTCTGTAAAATAAAAAAACTTAGGTTGCTGCCAAAGTCCCTGATGGCTTTAACACTAAAGCACTGAGATAGGCATTGGGCATAGAAAGAAAAAGATTTAACCTGCTTCAGGAAGCTTACCTTATTTTTAATGTACAAATTCTTTTGAAATGATATAAATATACAGATATAGAAATAGCACTTAATCTGGAAAAGGAGAGCATACTAATAATTGGTGAGTCCAGAAATGACCTTCTTTTTTTTAAAAAAACCCTTACCTTCTTTCTTGGAATCAATACTGTGTATTAGTTCCAAGGCAGAAGAGTGGTAAGGGCTAAGCAATGGGGGTCAAGTGATTTGCCCAGGGTCAAACAGCTAGGAAGTGTCTGAAGCCAAATTTGAACCCAGGACCTCCCATCTCTGGGCCTGGGTCTCAATCCACTGAGCCACCGAATTGCCCCTATAAATCGTCTTTTATAGGAGTCTATACCTGAACTGAGCCTTGAAGGAAGACAAAGATTCTGAGAAGTCAAAATCATGATAGAGGCCATTCTAGGCATGAAAGAAAGACAACCCATGAGAAGCTCTGGAGATGGAAGATAGAATGCAAAGTTTGAGAAGCCATCAGGGGACCAGTTTTGCTAGGCGAAAGCACATGTGAAGGTGTAACAAGCCTGGAAAGGTAGGAGGAAGGCAGATTATTGAGAGTTTAAGTAGTAATTAGAAGAGTATTTCATCTTAAAGGCATAATCTTGGCAAATGGGTGGTCTTTAATGCTCTCAACCCACTGTACAATCTAAAACCCCAAAGCATTACAGAAGAAAGACTGGGGATGTACAGCTAGGCACTGATGAGGATTTCTTCAGAACTAATTCCTGGATTCATCAATATCATGAGCCCACATTCTATTAGGAAAAAAAAAAACAAACAAAAAAGTAGTGTTCCAACAGAGCAATTATTGGTATTGATCTATGTGAAGAAAAAGGAGATTGAGAAGATTGTTCCTTGCCATGCTTAATAAAGCCAATAGGTTTCCAATGATTCTAGGTGGTCCCATTCTACTGAGTCAGTACCATACCTACCTCAGGGACTAGGCTCTAATCTCTCCTGTGCAAGACTGTAATTATGAAGTCTTATGAAATGGAAATGTTGAGAGGTAACATTATTTTTTAATATAAATTTATTTATTTATTTAGAATATTTTTCCATGGTTACACGACTCATGATTTTTCCCATTTCTCCTCCCTCCCCCCTCCCAGAGCTGACAAGCAACTCCACTGGGTTATACATGTGTCATTCATTGATCAAGACCTATTTCCATATTATAAATATTTGCAATAGAGCAATCCTTCAAAGCCAATACCCTAATCACAACCCCATCAAACCATGGGATCAAGCAGTTGTTTTTCTTGTGTTTCTGCTCCCACAGTTCTTTCTCTGGATATGGATAGAGACTCTTTCTCAGAAGTCCCTCGGGACTGTCCTGGGTCACTGCATTGTTACTAGTAGAGAAGTCAGTTACATTCGATCGTGCTACAGTGTATCCGTCTCTGTGTACAATGTTCTCCTGGTTCTGCTCCTTTCACTCTGCATCAATTTCTGAAGGTTTTTCCAGTTCACATGGAATTCCTCCAGTTCATTATTCCTTTGAGCACAATAGTATTCAATCACCAACAGATACCACAATTTGTTCAGCCATTCCCCAATCGAGGGACACTCCATCATTTTCCAGTTTTTTGCCACCACAAAGAATGCAGCTATAAATATTTTTGTACAAATGAGAGGTAACATTCTTTAGAAATATAGGAGCTCCTGACTACCCCTCTCTTTTTCCATGTCATGTGTTAAGATCAACCTTAACATTAGC
Organism: Gracilinanus agilis; assembly: GCF_016433145.1. Classification (NCBI taxonomy): domain Eukaryota; kingdom Metazoa; phylum Chordata; class Mammalia; order Didelphimorphia; family Didelphidae; genus Gracilinanus; species Gracilinanus agilis. The sequence goes on along the minus strand of NC_058132.1, from coordinate 645,268,231 downwards.
ATTTCTGGAGCCATGTACCAATCAGCATCCATTCATCCTCAGGATTTGAGTGTTTTCCCCTATATAAAAGCTGTATAAATTCCAGCTGGATGGACTGGCAGGTCTCTTCTCGTTCCAAGATATTTATTTTAATTTAAAGGTGGAAATAGCTGAGCACATAATTAATCAATCATTTAAAAAAATCAAGTGTATCAGCTATGTGGCATACTGTTATCTACTGGGGAGAGACCACAACAAAGATGAAACACTCTTTCCTCTATGCTGATATGTCTCTTCCCACTTATTGGTCAAACCCTATCTTACCCAGCTTGACTGGACCAAAGGAGAAGGCTCAAGGATGACATCAGCACCATCTTTAAGGCCTGTCCTATGGGCCAAAAAATATTAGTTTTCTTCTAATTGGTCCCAGAAAGCAAAATGGGGAGCAATGAGGGGGGATTTCCCAAGAAGCAAATTGAGACTAAATGTAAGGGAAAATGTTCTAATAATTACAAGTGTCTCTAAGTTGTTGGTGGCATCATTGACAAGAATAGGGAATTTAAATGAGGGGGTGGTGAGGTAATGAGTTCCATTTGTGCCATCTTGTGTTTCATCAGATGTCATTGGATATAGCTAAAGAGATATTTGCAAACAATAGACATATGGTATTGTAACTCTGGAAAAAGATGAGAAATGGGCACATATATTTGAGCATCATTTGAACAGAAATGATCTAGAACTCATAGGAGCTACAGAAATGAGAGATTAAAAGAGTGAGAAATAGACAGACAGAAGCAGAGTCAGAGACAGATGGGGACACAGATTGTGATAGAGAACATAAAGAAAGGTGCAGAAACAAAGATGGAGACACAAGAATAAACAATTACAGATGCAGAAAAAAAAAATATAAAAAGGCTGGGACACAGAGGGAGATGGAGAAAATTCAGGGCAACATCCTTAGCTACACTGCCCTGTTGGATATGGGGTAGATTATGAATGATAATCCAGCAAAGATGACAGTATAAAAAAAAACAGCTTCAAGGAGAAGAGAATCTCCAGAGGTTGCTGGTAATCAACAATTTTAACACTTTAGAGGTCAGGAAGCAGGAGGATAATCAAGGGGACATTGGATTTACCAAGAAATAAATCACTGATTACCTGATGGGATTTTCCAATATTGTCTTCCCCCACACTCCAAAGTTATAAAATCCTTTGGGGTAGGAATTATGACTTGGCTATCTTGGCATACACTTACTATATGCTTAATGAATTGAATAAGGAACAAATGTTCATTATGGGCCAAATTAAATGTAATTCTATAAAAGTGATATGATGTTTATCCATGACTAAAAGTGACTAATATCCGCCACTCATTGTGCTGAGTTGACCACACCTTTCTATTATCCCTCAGTAGATATCCATCAAGTTATTCTTTAGACCACAAGGATTAATGGTGTTATTATAACCACAAAATCCTATGATAAAATGTTCTTGAAGGAGATTCTACTAATCATAGCAATAGCCAGCATTGATAGAGCACTTTGAGACTCACAAAGTGCTGTACAAATATCCCATTTGGTCTTCACCATGATTCTGGGAGGTGGGTTCTGTCATCTTCAATTGAGGATAGTATCCTTATATGTCAGATGAGATGACTGACAGAGAAAGATTCAATGATTTCCCCAGTCACACAGCTAACAAATGTCTGTGGCAGGATTCAAACTCAGATCTTTCTAACTCCAAATTCAGTGCTCTGTTTACTGTGGCACCACACACATACCTCATCCAGAACTCTGGTTAGCAGCTGTCCCTATGATTTACTTTCATAACAAACTATGAAAAAGAAAGGTTTGCTAAGAAAATTAAGACAATCTAAATCAGGTGTAGTTGCTTAAACAGTTTAAGCAGAGCACTATTAAATCTTAGAGGTTATATTTACTGGCTATGCAACCACAGCTAACTCACCTGCCTCATTTCTCATCTTTGAGTTATGAAGCTTGGATGAGGACCTCTCTATCCTCTAAACCAGATGGTTTTAAATTACTCAAGTAGCACTATTTACATACACATCTTTGAAAGACTGGCTTATCTTATCTTTATTATTCTTTAAACAAGTTCCCGAAAGTCTTTCATTAGATAATGTTTTAATGGCTTAGATTTATAATATCCACATAAAAGTGATAAGAGTGCCTTTAAAAAATAATCAGCGATTCAAAAGTTATGCTAGCTCAGGCTAATGGACCATTTCTAATGCTAGAAATTGTAGGAAAAGCTACAGTTGGCCCATGATAATAGGGAATATCTTCATGCTCTGCTCCAATTCTGATGACCCAGAAATCTCTCCATAGATCCACTTTCTGGCCTGGGTGACTATATCTAGGAATAACATATCCTGAGTCACTCCAGCTAATAACTGAGATTTTTTTTTGAAGGGGAGTCCTGAAGTCCAAGTTCCACTTTTATTTAGAACATTTGAAAAGCAAATTGTAAAGCTTTGGATAATCGAAAAGGGGTCACATTATCTCATTTTTTTGGAAGGGATCTCCAACTCTGTCTAGTCTAACCTGTACCTGACAGTCAGTTTCTCTCTACCATTTCTTTCTGGCAGACACAATCAGAGGTGATTTTTCTTGACAAAATGGAGAAGAGGAGTGAGAGGTGGGGGCCCCTAGGTTATTTCTTTATCACTCAGAACTACCTCTAATCCAGTTACAGGATCACAGAATTTTAGAGATGGAAAGGACTTTGTGGACCAATTAGTGCTTGGTGTATAGGAGGAGCTTAATAAGTGCTTAGTGATTGATCAGTATTGCCCTGGTCCAAACCAGAACCTCAAAGAACCCCTACTATAATATTCTTTTGTTTCCATGTATATGATATATTCTTTTAAAATTGAGTTCCACATTCCCTCCCTTATTACACACCTTCCTCACCCACTGAAAAAGGAATTATTATAAAAATCAATTATACATGGGAAATCAGGCAAAACTTGTTTCTACTGTAGCCATTAGCTACAAAAAAGCAAAAAAAGAAAAAAAGAAAAGCTTGAAAATTATATTCCAATGTTAACTCAGAATTTATCTCTCTCTGGAGATGAATAGTATCTTTCATCCCAACTCTTTTGAAATCATTTTAGATCAGAGTAGCCACATCTTTCAAAATTGATCATAATTACAACCTTGCTGTTACTCCACACACTTCACTTTGCATCAGTTCACATAAATATTGCCACATTTTCTTTTTTTTTTCTTTTTTTCTGATACCACTCCCTCATCATTTCTTAGAGTACAATATTGTTCCATCACAATCATATCCCACAATTTGTTCAGTTATTCCCCAATTTATGAGCGTTCCCTCAATTTCCAACTTGAACATAGAGGATCTTTTCTTTTGTCTTTGATCTCTTTTAGGTACAGATCTAGTATTGATATTGCTGCATCAAAGGGGATGCACAGTTTTATAACCCTTTGGGTATGGCTCCATATTGTCTTTCAGAATGGATACACCAATTCACTACTTTAGCAAAAGTTCATTAATATACCTCTGTTCTCTCATTCCCTCCAGTATTCATCATTTTTAATAAGTGTGAGATGGTAAGACTTGTCTTAATTTACCTTTCTCTAATCAATAGTGATTTGGAATCTTTTTTTCATAGGACTTAAGATAGCTTTAATTTCTTCTTCTGAAAACTGCCAATTCATAACCTTTGACCACTTATTACTTGGGGAATGGCACTTACATTGTTTTTTTTTCTTTTTTATGAATTTGATCATTCCCTAAATATTTGAGAAGTGAGGCCTTTGTCAGAGAAATTTGATGATATTTTTATATGTTAGAAGCATTTTTAAATTTCAGTATATTATTTGATTTGAAGCATTTTTCCTACCCAGTTTTCCTGTACTTTTAAATTTTTTTTTCAATTTTTTAGAAAAAAATTTTCCATGGTGTTATAATGATTAGAAGGTATTTTTACTACTAGTTATTATAGTAGTATATTAATCTGGGAAGCTGTGATTTGGATTTCCTTGATGGCTGGTACAGGGACACTTGAATCCTGTAACTCAGTTGAATGTTATAATAACTGCCCTTTTTGATAACAGTGCCCAGGCAGGATCCCTAAAGGTCAGTGGATGGGTGACCCTTTCGGGTCCCACCTGGGGTGGATTGATTATTAGTACTGGGCTCTATTAGCATTGCATAATGTTCATCTGACTATGTTGCTCCCTTCCCAGAGTGGTGATATAATAACCACTCCAGGAAGGTACTTAATAAGTTTTATCTATGATGTTAATAAGGGAAAGGAATGATTAGGAACAGATTGGGGATAGGAGACCCTGTCACTAAAGGCTATGACACTAATCCCTCAAGACTGTAGGCTATTTCAGTAAAGCTGGAGCTCTTATTCTTCACCTCCTCTGGCTCAGCTTGGCCGCAACCAAACTAAAGTAAGCAATCTGCTTGATTGATACAGATATTGATGATCCCTCTCAGTTTCTTACTGCCAGTTGTTATGTCAGTTCTATAGCCTTCAGGAAATACCTCCCTTACCCCTCTCTGCTTCTTCTCCTACCCACTTTCCAGTTCCCACCTGGGCCCAGGATACCTAAATATCTAGTGATGGTTTAGATGCCTAAATATCTAGGGGGAATTCAGAGAGAACCAGAGGATCCACGGTCAGACCCACAAGTCAATCAATGTCCAAGATCCAATTAATGTTTCAAGTCAAGGGTTTCAGACAAAAAACAAACCAAATCAAAAAGCAAAAAGCCAAAAGCAAAAGCCCCTCACAGAAGGCTGTCAGAGTATTTATACCCTCTGGCCAACTGCCTTTCTGTCCTCGCAGCATCTGAGAACATTCTGATGTCTTCAACTGTCTTCACCTGTCAATCAAAGTGCAACTCTCAGCTCCCAGAGTTTGATTATTACAATTGTTACATGATTTGTATTCTTACTTTCCCCTTCACCCCCTTCACCCCCCCACCCCCGTAGCCAATACGCATTTCTTCTGGTTTTAACATGTCATCTATCAAGACCTATTTCCATATTATTGATAGTTGCATTGGTGTAGTCGTTTCGAATCTACATCCCCAATCACATCCGCATCAACTCATGTGTTCAAGCAGTTTTTTTTTTAAATATATATATTACTCCATTGTTTATGGTATGTTTTAAAGAAAAGGTTGCTTCTCTCATTTTACTTCTTTTACTTATGTCTATTTTTGTTTTTACCTTGTTTGAGACCTTGATTGCCATCCCTGTCTTCTTCACTGCAGCTGAAGTGTTTATAGAATCTGCATGGACCTTCATTTCAATTTTGTATGTATTTTCCTGTCCCAACTGTGTTTCTTGTCAAAAACATATTGTTGGATTGAAGTTTCCAAAACATTCTGCTATCTGCTTCTGTTCTACACATTAGCTCATCCCATTTATATCCAGAGTTATGATCACTAGTTGTGCATTTCCCTCTTCTCCATCTTCCTCTGTTTATCCCTCCTTGCACCTTCTGACCACTGTCTCCCTTAGTCTGCCCTCCCCCTTATTATCCCCAACCAACATCTCTTATTCCCTTTCCCTCCAATCATCCTAATGGATGAGATAGATTTCTATATCCAACTGAGTGTGTATATACAGTCTTCAATTTCTGAAGCAATTCCAATGAGAATATAATTCAGGCATTGCCTGTAACCCCTCCATTTCCCCTCCACTATAAAAACTTTGCTTTGCACACATCCTTTGTGGGGGAAAATTTAGCCCATTCTGCCTCTCCTTTTCTCTTCTCCCAGTGAATTCCCCTTTCTCACTCATACATCCTTTTTTAGAAACTCTCCCAGCATACCCAGCTCACATCTATGCCCTCTTTTTTTGCAGACTTCTTCTAACTATGCAAATAATAATAATAAAGTTATTTGGAGTTATATCTACCATATCCCCATATGGGTATGTAAATACCTTAGACTTCATTGACTTTTTTATGATCACTCTTTCATTTACCTTTCTATGCTTCTCTAGATTCTTCTATTTGAATATCAGATCTTTTTATTCAACTCTTGTCTTTTCAACAGGAATTCTTGGAAGTCCTCTATATCATTAAATATTCATTTTCTTCCTCTGAAAGATTATATTCAGTTTTCCTGGAAGGATGGGATATCATATTCCAAGCCTTCCACTCCTTTAATGTGGAAGCTGCTATATCTTGTGTTATTCTTATTATGCCTCCATGATATTGGAATTGTTTCTTTTTGGCTGCTTGCAATATTTTCTCTCTGATCTGCGAGCACCAGAATTTGGCTATCATGTTGCTGAGAATTTTAATTTTGAAATTTCACTGGAAAACACTTTTTAAAAAATAGAAAATAATCTATGGCTTAGAAATTTCCAGGGGTTCCCCTTCTGAGCTCAAATTCAACCACTGGCATACTTTCTTTAGACTTAGCCTTCAGTTTTCTCATCCCTTCTTCTTTAAAGAATCACTTCATTTAGAATTGACCAGCTATCATTTACACTGTCTCTGGAAGGTCAGGGGTAAAGTAATGATAGGGATGTTGATAAATGATGACGATCTCTTCGACTGTGAGCTCTCTGAGGAAAGACACTGTCTTTTGCCTCTTTTTTAGTATATCCCGTGCTTAACAACTAAGGCAGGTTTTAATCCCTGACATATAAAATATGCCTAATAAGTATTTATTAATTGAAGAATTCTACTGATAATAATTTAGGTTGAATAAAGATCCTTCAGGTTATGCATTATAGTTTCTACTTTGTATAGAAAGAAGTCCCTTAGCGACTGAACAATTTAGGAACGTTTACTCAACCATTTCAATATTGACTATCTTTTATTTCTCCAGCTTGCCTCCATGGAGATCATAAGAAATTAATTCTAGAGTGCCATCTCTAGGACATTGATCTCATATACCCATCTGATTTCCCTATCCAGAAAGAAAAAGAGAACTTCTGACATGAGACTATATCATCTAATGGTAAGATCTTAGATATGAAATCAGGAGAGATCTGGGTTTGAATTGTGCTTCTGGTGTTTACTAGATACACAACTGGCCAAGTATTAATAATCTTTTTGATTCTCAGTTCCCCCCACCTTGGCAAATAAGGACAATGAATGAGTGAATAAGTGAATGAACAAAAACAGCAATAAAGCATTTAATAAGTATCCACATTGTGTCGTGTACAGTTTGAAGGGATTTGAAGGGGAAGGATACAAGTACCAAGAGGAACATTGTCCCTTCCTTCAGAGTTTATGTGTTAATAAAGTCTGTAGTGACCATGGAGGAATATTTTTATCTCAGATGTCACAGGGATGGTGAACAGAACCATAAGGCATTTGATTGACAAATATTCTACAGGAATATTAGTGTTGATTAGATGATACTTCCAAGAGCTAGAGATGGAGAAAAAGGCTAAATGAAAGAATGATGGAGGGGAAAGGAGACATGGAAAGACAATTGATGAGCATGAGTCAGGATACATAAAGAGAATTCATATCCATCAGTCAGCCAGGGACCCAGAGAGGGATTTAGAGTGCCAGGTGGGGAGGCAGAGTGTGAAGCCAGGAAGCATAAAATTAAAGTAGACAGACAGATATAATAATATCTAGATCATATCCTTCACAGGATTATAAGGTAGCTCACAGGATTTAACATAAATAAAGCATTATATGGATGTTAGGTAGTATTGTCTGTTGTTGGGGAAGCCATGGTTACTCTGAATGATCAATCACTCTATCTACATGCTCATAAGCAATCCCTTTAATAATACCTTCTAGATTTTTCCATGGTTAAAAGTCAAGCTAAGTGTTCAACAGCATGCAGATTGATTTGGAAACCAGAAATTTGCCTTTTTCTATCCCTATTTTCTGAATGAGGATCTTGAAACTGACTGTGAGAAAGTGGAAAGAAAAGCTTTGATTCTGGGATTGGTTTACTCAAGAATGTAATCCCCAAAAGCCTTTAGCAATGAGGAAGGAAGGACTAGGAGACTGAGCCACCACACAGAATCAGGAGAAGTGCCACAATGTAAATTAGAAGGTTTGAATCACGTGAACACTAACTTATAAAACTTCCTCTTGAGGTTTCTCCTGGAAAGGAAAAAACCCAAGCAGGATGCTGATTGCTTTTTGTTTGGAGGTTCTGGATGAGATACTATCAAGGTGCTCACCACTCAGGCTTCTGGATAGGTCAGCATTGGAGAGATGGATGATCTCTCAGGAGGACTTCATTTCCTCTACAGAAATGAAGTTCAGGTTGGATGTTTGGTGTGGAATTGTTGAAGATTAGAAGATTTTGTTTTATTTTACTCAGTTTATTATAAATACTGTGTAAAAATGAGTAACTATATGTTAGAAACATGAGAGGATTCAATGTAATACCTCTCACTCCATAACTATCTCTTTCTTTCTTTTCTCCTTATAAAAACCCTTACCTTCTGTTTCAGAATAGAAACGAAGTATCAGCTCTGTGAAGGCTAGACAACTGGGGTTAAGTGACTTGCCCAGGAACACATAGCCAGGAAGTATCTGAGGCCAGATTTGGATCCAGGATCTCTCATCTCTGGGTCTGGCTCTCAATCCATGGACCCACCTAACTGAGCAATCCCATATCTATTTCAACCTAACTAGATCCTCAAAGTTTACAACTGGAAAATCATCTTGTCTATCTAATAAGTGACCAAGAATCCCTTCTAGGCGGAGCACATCCAACCAGGACTCATCCAGCCTCCCATTATTGATGCCCAGCGTTATGTTGGATAAGAAAAACTAGACCTAAAGTAACAGCATTTCTCCCTTCTTTATATTGGAGGGGATTTTAGGTCAATCAGCTGGAGTCCAAACTGTTTCCATCCATGAATTGCATCTACGCCTTTTCTTGAGAGGCTTCAATGAGGAAAAACTCACTAGTCCAATCTGCTTTGGGAAAGCTCCAAACCAATGAAGGGATCAAGGATTTTTGTTTTGTTTTTTGCCTTTATCTCATGCTAGTATTGTATGAAAGGGTTTCTTTCCCCTTCCAGAAAACAAAAACAAACAAAAAACCTGCATCATTCTTAACTATAAAGACGATTTTCTCCTTCCTCTTTTCCAATGTTCATTGCCTCACAGCACTGAGATGCCTTCATCCTCTGCTTCACCCTTCACCACTGTTTTGCATGTAGATAATCTTTTCTCCTTGCCAAGGTAAACTCCCTCTCCATGCACAAGGGACATCATTCTGTCCTATCTTTGCCAAATTGCCCTCTCTCACTAATTGTCATTGTCCTCTATCTACTTTTCTGCTACTAAAAACACACCCATATCTGTCCCAACCATTAAATAAATAAAACAAAACAATCAATAAAAAACCTGCATCCAAGCCTCCAATCATTGTTATCTCTCATCCTTTATCTCTTTTTCTGTTCTTGGCCCAGCTCCTTGAGGAAGCCATCTACACACGCTGCTTCCATTTCCTCTCTTTGCCTTTGCTTTTACACCTTGTACAATCTGGTTTATGACTTCATCATTTATGAGAAATTGCTCTCTCCAAAGCCACTGATTCTGAATTGCATCTTGATCCTGCTTGATCCTTCTGTAGCCTTGACATTGATAGTCACTTCTTAGATACTCATTTCTCTCTAGTTTTTTTTTTTTTAACATTATTCTTTCCTAGTCCCCTTCCTTCTTCTCTGACCGCATCTCAGTCACCTTTGCTGGATCTTCTTACAGGTCATTCCCATATATACGTGTCTGCTTCCCTCTTCTCCCTTGATCCAATCTCACATAGTGAGCACATCATTTCACATGGATTCAATGATCATTTCCTTACACATTCATCTTAGATCTATTTATCCAGCCCTAACCTCTCCTGAATTCCATTTCATATCACTAAATGCCTTTTGGATACCTTCAACTGGTTGTCCCAAAAATATCTCAAATTCATCATGTCCCAAAATGAACTTACTCATTTTCCCCTCAATCTTTCCCCTCTTCCCAACATCCCTGTTAGGTTGAAGGAACCACGATCCTTCCTGTCCCCCAGTTTTACCACCTTGGTGTCATCCTTGACTTCTTCCTTTCTCACATTCATTCCACACACCCAATCTGTTGCCAAGATTTCTTTTTTCTACCTACCAAATATATCTTATTGATGATGCCTTCCTTCCTCTGACATTGCCAACATTCAGTGGAGGCCCTCATATCCTCCTGCCTAGAAAGTCAAAATTGTCTTCTGGTTGGGCTCCTTTCCTCAAATACCTTCCCACTCCAGTCTAAGCTTCACAAAACTATCAAAGTGGTTTTCCTAAAGCATAAGTCTGACCATATTCCATCATCTTTCATTCAGTGAATTCCAATGGCTCCCCATCATATACAGGAGCAAATAGAAAATGTCATGTTGGCTTTTAAAGCCCTTCACCACTTGGCCCCTTCTTCACTTTCCTGTTTTTCTTATATGTAATTTAATTCTACAAATGTTATGATTAATGACACTGGCTAGCTTGTAACTCCTAGCATTGTTCGGTCCATCTGAAGACTCTGGTCTTTTCCCTTGGCTGTCCTCATTCCCTTCACCTGCAACCTTTCCATCCACTTGGTAGAATTCCTTTTCATTCCATTTTAAATTTATATATTTCTCTGTTCATCACATTAAAATGACCTACTACTAGGTTTCTTGGCTTCCTTTAAGACTCACCCGTTTATCCCTTCTTCTGTAGGAAGTTTGGCCTGTCCCTCCTTCCCTCATTAATGCCTTTTCTCTGAGGTTACCTTCCATCTGCCTGACATACTTCTTTACATGTTATCTCCCCAAATAGAACACGAGTCCTTGAGGGAAGGCACCATTTTTTTTGCCTCTCTTTAGATCTGCAGCACTTAGCATAGTGGTTGGCATGTAAGCATTGCTTAATAAATTATTGTTAACTAAGAAAGTTTGAATTAGCCCTACCTTGGTAAATCAAACCCTAGTCAAGCCTTTACTCTTCAGGATAATTGGTTTCATTATCTATGTATACTAAGTGCTAGGTATACCATAGGTGCTCCATAAATACTCACAAAATGCTTTCTCTCCTGACCTCTGTAGCTTCCTCCAAGAACCAGCTATAATCTCAATTCTATGAGATCTTTCCTGGTCTCACCTAATGCTGGTAACTTCCTGCTGTTAATTATTTTGAATTTTTCCTCACCATTTCTTGTTTGGACCAATTGGTTTCCCTGCTATTTCCTTCATTAGATTCTCATATTCTGGAGAACAAGGGTTGCATTTTACCACCCATGTTATCTCCAGCTCTTAACTCGGTTCATGCATTACACACAGGAGACATTTAATAGATGTTTACTGATTGTTTGAATGAATAATTAATTAAACTTGTTCCCATCTCTCCATCATTTCGCTGCCTACACCATTGCCAAGGCTTAGAATCTTCTACAATATCACACAAAGCCAACATTCATTAATAAATCACAATCATGAGATTGCTTCTGAAAGACAAGTATTAGTAATGCTTTTGCATCTGTCAAGGTGAAGTATTATCTGGTGGAAAGAACTCAGAACTGGGAGTTTAAAAATCTGGGTTCAGATCTTAGCTTGTTCACTTACTAGTTGTGTGAACCTATTCGAGTCATTTACCCTCCAGATTTCAATTGCCTTTTCTATAAAATGAGGAAGTTCAACTAAATGAAGTCAAAGACTCTATGGTCTTTTCCTATTTTTGCAAAGATTTTTTTTATTATTTTATTCAATAGAGATACCTAAATGAAAAGGACCTTTGAACTAATTTTCTTTTTTCTACTTAGTCATTTGCAGGTGGGCAATGAAGAGAGAGAGACTATTGATTTTATGAAGGAAGGGAAGTCCTAGTGTGGAAGTTCTCTCCACTGCTGCACATGGTCAAATTATTTGCATCTGTTCTTTATAGCCATACAAAGCTAGATGGGGCTACTTAAATGCTTTACTCAGGGTGGGACAGGATAAATCAAAAGCATTATTTAAGACTTTTTGACATCTAATGTCATGATGCCTCTCCCTAAATCAATTACTCTGTTTAAAAAAAAAAGGCTACAACTGGCAAACATGGCAGATACTTTTCTTGCCTCTGGTTCTTAGGCAATTGTAGATTGGAGATGTGGCCTACTGGGGGAAAATCTGTAGGATTTTCTTGTTCTTTAATCACAGCCTGATCCAACTTCCTTGAAAATCCAGACGTTCCTAACTGGAAGCTCATGAAATTGTGTTTTTCCTATTTTGACCAGTATTTGATATAATAGTAATCTTAGGAATTTTATTTCATGCATTTAGAAACATGATTCTGTGTAGGAGTCCATAGGTTTCCTCAGACTGCTGCCCAAGAGGGCCAGTGCATAAAAAATGTTGAGGACCCCTGGCATATGCATAAACCACTGAGACACATTTTATTGACAAGATGGAAAAATGGTTATTGACTGCTTACCATATTCTCAGAACTATTTGAAGTGCTAGAGATATAAAATATGAAGGAAAGGAAGTCCCTGTCCTCAAGGAGCTTACATTCCAATGGGTGTGACAATTGAGAGAGTAAAGTTAGCATATGTTTTGGTAGTTGCTGATGTCTTCTTAGTCACCCATTTTGAAGGATGTCAACATCATCTAGAATTGCTTCCATTATTTTGCAAATGGACAGTCTCTTTGAGACATCTTGAGGATTAAACCAGGAGCATCATTCCAACTCCCTTTCCTCTCTTAGGTTGATTTCTTCTCTGTGTAGTTGCTCAGGGGTAGCTGGTTTTCCCACATTTATCTTCGGACATGCAGTTCTCTCTACTCACATAGCATGTCATGTTGAAAACTGTTTGAGTCCAAGTATGGAGGCTTCTGTCATAAGTGATGAGGAGATCATGGTCAAAATGTTGACTAACCTGTTCCATCTTGAGAGTGTTTGTTGATGTCGGGAAGAGAGCAACAAGCAACAATGAAAGAGAACAGATTTTTCAGGGGGAGGAACTGCAAAAAAATGATTTGTGTATTATGAATTAAAATTCCACTTGCCTGTAAATTCTGGAGATCATCAGACTTTAAAACAGCATAAACACATACACACCCATGTATACACATTCACACACACACACACACAATCTGGTGGAAAATATTTTTTGTATACTTCTAGGCATACTGGAAGTCCTATCTTTGTTGATAGAATGATGAGCTGTGATAAAAATATTGATATCCTGAAAAGCAGAATTATTCTGGGATTACACAAAGCCCCAAATGGAAATAGAATCTATGACAACCCAGCCTTACATCATGCCACACAGCTTGACATTTACACATGAAATCAAACTAAACCTCCTTCAGTGGCCTGGCAACTCATGTAATTCAAATTTTTTTTCAAGGCCTTCAAAACAGAATCAGCTGAATACTGGAGAAATGGACCATCTGACAAAGGTGTGTGTAATATCCAAGGTAATAAAAGTGAGATTTAATGGCGAAGAATTAGAGGCTATGTGGCAGGCTTCTTCTGAACTCAATAACAAATCATGCAAACTATGTGATGGAAGAAGAAGAATTCAGAAATATTGAGTATTAAATGTTTTTTTAAGATACTAAAAAAAATAATATTCATTTCATGTCGTCTATTTAATTCTGCTATTTTGGCCCGGCTAATTTGCATCTCCCTTTAGATGTTTCACCATAATGTGCTGAGTGAATGAAAGCCCCAGAATTTGGCCTGAGTGATACAATCATTGTATTCCCTCTGGAAGCTGGAAAGCCTCCCTGACCACCCAAGGAAAAGAGTTTTCAACAGCCAGTCAAAGAGGCTTTGAAGTTCAGGAATTAAATAAGCAATTCAAGGTGAATGGAGGTACTTGGAAAGACACTGGAACAATTGTGATAGACACTCACAGGAATGTGGGGACTTTTACATGGATATTTTGGGGGGCAAATAAGAAAGAACTTTGTCCCAGTCCAGAACTGGGCCTTTTTACTTTTTACTTTTTACTTAGGTTCATATCTGTTGACTAAGTTCAAAGAAGGTTTATCTGAGAAACTACCTTTCTTTTGTCTTTAAGAAGATTTGTGTGTATGTATATAAATATATACGCATATATATTTATATACCCCATATATAGCTACCATTTTTATGTTGTAAAGAATATGCATATTCTTTACAACATATATATGTATATATACATATATAAAAATATTCTTTACAACATAGAAAATGGTAGCTTTTGACTTGATCTTCAATAAACTCCCCATCGCTTAACTTTATAACCTCAGTGTCTTCTCTGACTTTCTATTTGGCACTAAATAGAACTTAGGATCTACAGTCAGAAAGATCTGAGTTTAAATCTCCTTTCAGATACCTATATAAGCCAGGTAAAAACAGACAAATCAGTTCCCTCTCTCAGCCTCAGTTGTTCCATTTGCAAAATGAGGATGATAATAATAGCAAAGATAATTGCAAAAATTGGTTGAGTTTAAATAGAGTTATTTGTCTACCTTCAAGTGCTATGTAAAAGATAATGATTAGTCTTAAAAATACACATATTACTCTACCATAAGAAATGAATGGGTTCATTTTGGAAAAAAAAATAAGGAAAGATCTATATGGGATTATGAAGACTAAAACAAGCTGAATCAAGAAAACACTATATGCAGAAAAGAAATATTATTTGAAAAATGATTTGTGTATGTCCAGCTACAGGGAAAAAACTATAAAATAAATAAGACATGTTTTTATATATACATTTATCTTTCTTGTCATATGATGCCTTCTCTAATGGAGGAGGAGAGGGAGGGAAGGAGTTAACTAGATATTTAACTGTAACAAACAAACAAATATATTTTTTAAAAAATACTACAGGCAAGAAAGGGCGTAGTAGGCTTAGCTGGATTTGGAACAATCATTTGGAAAGAGAAATTGCTCAGGAACTGGTGTTTAGTGAAAGAGAAGTATTTGGTAGGAAGTCCGTATGCTTGGCACATACTGTTTAATATTTTCATCAATGGCATGAGCAAGAATGTAGATAGCATGTTTATCAAATTTACAAAAGTATTTCAGAAATGAATCGTGATACAAAAACATCTTGACAGGCCTAAACAATGGGACAAATCCAATAAAATGAAGATTGGGCAAATTGCTGGTGGTTTTCAGCATCCACTAAAAAGCAAAAAGTGTCTCTGTCTGGGTATACCCATTTTCCTGAAGAGGTGACTGAGTACCTTTCATTTTATTTTCATTTCCCCAACACTTACTCTCTGGGTCACAGTTTGCCTGAAAACACAAAGTAAACAATTTATGATGTGGTGGTGGGGGCACAGTTGGGAGCAGGGAATGAAAAGGGAACATGTAGTAGAGCAGAAGGTATCCTGGCTTTGGAGACAAAGAACCTGGATTCTAAACTAGGTTCAGCTTTCTTTGTGGTCTGGCAAGTCAATTAACATTCCTGGGTCTCACTTTTCTCATCCATAAGAGGTGATTTGACTAGATGATCTCAAAGCATCCAACTCCAAATCTCTGGAACCTTGGACAGTTCTATGAAAAATCCACTTTCTATTTCTGGCAAGTCAATATAGAAAGATGATAAAATTTTTTCACTAGGCAAAATATAGCTCCAAAGCAAATGAGTCTTGCTGCTTGCTAATGGCTATAATTCGAGCAGAAATATAGCCTGTACCTATAGAGAAAAGTTCATTTACATCCTTAGCTTTTGTTTTAGCATGTCTCTATCTATTTGACTGCTAAATCAGTGTTTAGATCTTAGAAATCTCTAACCCTCAGTTAAATAGTTGTCTGGAACAGAGGACTGCAATCGCTGCCCAGAGAAAGAGGTAAAAATGAAATTATAATCTCAGCTTATTCTGACCTTTACTAATTAGATGAGGTGTCTGAATAAAGAGTTGCTAAATCTTCATCATAAGGGAGAGACTCTAACTCCTTCATTCTATCAGACAGGAGCCAATATGGCCAAAAGGTGACACTGAAGATATGTAATAGGTACCTCTTCTCAGGTGTTTCTCACCAGTACTTTGAGACCAGCAGAACATGCATTTATTAGAGATGCAATAGCTAATAGAGAAGACATTTTACTGAGAGTTCAGAGTGATAGCATCACCAAAAGGAAACACTTGTCCTGAATCAGTAGAGGCATCCATTTCCCTTCCCCCCATGAGCCCTGATCACATAGATTCATTTTGTATGCAGTCTTTATATATGATCCCTAAGTCTGTTCATTCTGCCCAGTAATGGTGTACACATCTGTAGGGCAGTGTGAACCACAGGTCAAAAGGAAATTGTCACCTTTCTCATTTCGTTGAATACTTTTGTTTGGAGCAAAGGAAAAAAAAAATGTGTCCACTGGCCAACTAACAAGAAGATTCAAACATTATTTCAGGATTTCAAACTACTTTTTCAGTGGATGAAGCCTCACAGTGTCTGTGGTCATCAATAGGGATGCCTGACATATAAGAGGAAAGCTCCTACCAAATGATTTGCTATATAGACAGGGTAAGAAGCCACCCAGTGTGGAAATAATCATTTCAAATCCAAATCTAAATAGAGATCCTGGGTTCTTTCCTGATCTTCTTTAAAGCTAGTGGCTTCCCTTTAAGATTATCTCCAAAATGTGTGTATGCATCTTGTTTATATACATCTGTTTGCAGGTTATCTTCCCTACTAGATCATGAGCTCCTTGAAGATAGGGACTGCCTTTTCCTTTTTGTTTTTGTTTGTTTGTTTGTTTGTTTGTTTGTTTGTTTTGGGGGGCGGGTAGGGAGTCCTCAGCACTTTGTCTGGAAAACAGTGTTTCTTGGAAGCTTTTCCCCCTTATTTTTAGTTCTGCTAGTAATGGGTTGGGAAGAGTTGGCCAAGTCTCACTCCTTCTCTGGAGCTCTTTGTACTTTTGTGAACTGACGATGTTGAACTCTGTGAAGCCTAAGATCCCTTCCAACTCCAAATCCCATGAAACCATAATATATTTCAACTTTCTTCTGTTTCCAAAAAAGGGAGTGAACGAGGCAATTGCTCCTTAGTTTCCTCACAATGCTGACCTTCCATAGCTCCATGATGGTTGCTTTTAGGTACCTTATTCATTCTGATTAGTCAAATGACTGATCACAGACTCACAGACTCTCAGACTTGGAAGGGATCCCTGGCTTCAAAAGAGTCCAACCTGGTCTCCTCTACAAGGTGGAGATCTTGGCTTGATGACATCCAGAGGATGGAATGGCCCCTCGGTTTCCTCCCGTGTAACATGAAGGAAACTCGAAATTCCCTTGTCACTGAAAACTCTGTTCCTGTGGCTGACAGAAGAAAACCTCCACCTTGATTGTTCCTGAGACAAGCCACATTCCCAAGCCAAGTACCTTACATTGCAGGCATGGCTGCCCCTCAGGCAAGCACCAACCTGTCCAACCTGACTTTCCCGTAGGAGGCCCTTAAACAAGGAACTCAGCAGGGCCCACGGGAGCCCCAGGGATCCAGGCAGCATCAGCAGCCTAATTTACCGGGAGGGGGCCAGCAACCTCCAGCAGCCTCCACCTTTTGGTGGAACTCAGTCTGCCCTGGGCAGTTTCAGGCAGTTCACTGAATGGTCCCTCTTCAGACTACCTTCTTCTCATTGAAGGGAGGAAGCGTCATCGTGCTCTGGGATCAAGGCCACGAGCACCCAGAAACCACATCTCCCGAATTCTAGCAGCTCTAAAAAGGGAAGAGGAGGTCTCAGGAGATTGCTCTAGGGGTTCACCTCTGGCCAGGAACCCAAGTCTTCTTTCTGTGGCCCCTTCTCAGAATGACCAGTGACCCTCCCCCTAGCTGAATCAGTCCCCATGGAGGGCTTTGAAATGAGAAAACATGATCTTGAAGAAAAATGGGGGGAAAGGGTTTGAGATGGGGGAGGGGAGTGCTAAAAAGAACCATGAAGGGAAGAGTCAGTGTGTAGTTCTAAATCCTGGGACAAGGTTCTGTGGGTGTTGGTTCCCAAGGGCTCAGCTTAGGTGGTAGCTTCTTATTTGTTTACTTTGACTAGGCAGGGTGAGAAAACCCCAGGTGAGAGGCACGGCGTACACCACCCCAAGGGGATTTTCCATTCCTTGTCTGAGATCACTCGGGAAATCTCTGGTTGCCTCAGAGCCTCCACTGCTCCCAGGGATGGGGGAATCGATAGAGTCAGCATCATCCTTTCAGTGGTATGCCCGAACGGAAGAGATTCCAAGCAGGGAATGTAAATGCCAGCCTTCATGACTTGGGATTGGCTGAAGAGTGTCCCAGAGTTCATGTGTCTAAGGAGTGGGGCAAAGCGGGAGAAAAGTGGAGGAAGAAGAGAAGAAGAAAGGAAAGAAGGCAGGCAATAGACAGAACCAATGAGACATAAAGAAAAAGGAGGGAGGGAGACGGCTAAATAATAGAAAACAGAGAAAGGAGAAAGAGAGAACGGATGAATGAGGCCGATGGAGGGATAGAAAGGAGGGAAAGAATGAAAAAGATGCTCCGTCAGAGATGAATCCTTCTGTGGCTGAAGGGAGCCACATGGGGAAAATATTTGTTAAACTAAACAGTCTTGCTGTGATTGAGAAAGCAGAAGTTTGTAAGAAGATGAAAAGAGAACCACAGTCCAGCTCGGCTCAGGCCTGCCTCCTTCATCCTGAGTGATGACAGGAAGAACCAGTTGTCCATTACCCAATCCACTTCTTGCACTTCATCCACTGCACAGGTCTTGCAAACAAAACCCTCTGAAGCTGAGCAGCAGACCAACTCCTCAGGGCTGGTCGTCCCTCAATGGGCAGGTGGTGGCCAGGATGGGTGGAGATCTGGCACACTCGCTCCTGCCCTTCCCAATCTGGACAAAATAAATGTTGGTATTTAGAACATCATTGTTTTCATTTAAAACACACAAAACCTGGTTTCTACTTCCAATGCGAATCTGAGGGGACGTAACCCAATAAGCCTTCTGCTCCCTTCCAGAAATGGCCAATAAAGGATAATTTCCCAAACAGAATCTAGTGGAGATAGAAAGGAAAGAAAAAACAAACAAACAAACAACAAGTTAAGAATATTGTGTCTTCCAAGCAAATTAGAGTGTAAGACTTAAGATAAGACAGAATAAAGCAAATGAAAAGTACAAAGCCCCAAGCTTGAACCTCTTCAAAGTTTTGCCCAGTTTTGCTCTGCCTCCAGCTAAGCAGTGTGAGATCTTCCAAAGCCTTTTTTTTTTTTTTAAACCCTTGTACTTCAGTGTATTGTCTCATAGGTGGGAGAGTGGTAAGGGTGGGCAATGGGGGTCAAGTGACTTGCCCAGGGTCACCCAGCTGGGAATTGGCTGAGGCCGGGTTTGAACCCAGGACCTCCCGTCTCTAGGCCTGACTCTCACTCCACTGAGCTACCCAGCTGCCCCCTAATGCCTTCTTTTGAATTCCTAGCTTAGCTCAATTGGTGGAACATAGTAGGTGCTTACTAAATACTAGCTGACAGACTACATGATGTCATGGGGACAAGGTGGACTGAAAAGCATTAGCACAGACACTCTAGTCACTCCAATTTCGACTGACTCGACAGTGATGAAGGATGTTGACATTCCCTCCAGGTATCGGGATCAGATCCAAAGTCGCTACCCCAGATCTCTGAGCTGGAAGGACTTGAAGAGGTTTTCAAGGTTGGAGCCCAACATCCTCACTTCACAGAGGAGGAAGTGGAGGCCCAGAGAGAGGCGATCTGTCTTGGGACCAAATAGGCAGAAATGTCTGGGGAAGGCTTTAACCCAACCTTCCTGACTGCACATCCAGAATGCTTTCCAGTTTTACCACACGACTTCAGGCATCAGATATAAGACAATCCAGATCCAGAAACTTCACTTCTTTAGAAAAAAATCAAACCCCAAATATTTATTGAAAAAAATGTTACAAGTTTCCATTTTTAAAGTCTACTCCGTGTATCTCAGTTATACAAGCAGAATACAAACTGATTCAAAACCAAAGACATTTTGGCATTTGATTTTGAACAGAGACTTTTCAATCCAGTACCAACATGGAGAAAATATTTATACATGTCCCCAGGCTCTGGGAGAGAAGTGGGTGTGGAGGTTCATGGAAGAGGTTTTCTAAAATAAAGGTTTCTGGACACTATATTATAGCACTCATCTTTGGTCTCTCCAGTTGACAGGAAGTGATCCCACCAACACTGACAATGATGGGAAGAGGGAAGGGAGGGAGGAAGGAAGGAAGGAAGGAAGGAAGGAAGGAAGGAAGGAAGGGAGGGAGGGAGGGAGGAAGGAAGGGAGGGAGGGAGGAAGGAAGGGAGGAAAGCAGGAAGGAAGGAAGGGAGGAAGGAAGGAAGGGAGGAAAGCAGGAAGGAAGGGAGAGAGGAAAAGAGGGAGGGAGGAAGGGAGGGAGAAATCTGGGATCAACTTCTTTCTGCTCCTTTCCACCCCCACTTAAGAAAAGTTAGACACCCAACTATTCACTGGCACATAGTAAGTGCTATTGAAAATGCCTGTTCCCTCCCTCACAAGGCTGGCTCTGTAGCTTAGGTCCAGGTCCCCTTCCCATTCAGCTTCAAACATCTCAAACATCCAGGACGATTCTGAAGGACTTATGAGAAAGATGCTATCCACAGCTAGAGAAAGAAAGAACTGTGGGAGTAGAAACACAGAAGAAAAACAACTGCTTGATCACATGGTTCGATGGGGATAGGATTGGGGATGTAGACTCTAAATAATCACTCTAGTACAAATATTGATAATATGGAAATAGAGCTTGATCAATGACACATGTAAAACCCAGTGGAATTGCTCATTGGCTACAGTAGGGAGGTGGGAGGAGAGGAGGAAAAGAACATGAATCATGTAACCATGGAAAAATATTCTTAATTAATTAATTAAACTTAATTTTGAGAGAGAGAAGAAATGTCATGAATTCCCTCAAAAAACTGTCATAGAATCATTTTATACATCAGAGCTAGAATGGTCCTTTAAGATCCTCTGGCTTCAGGCACCTCATTCTAGACCTCAGTTTTCTCACCTGTAAAATGACCTATAAGGGAATAAGTAGCAGAGCCAAGATTGGAACCTTTTTCACTAAAGGACTTCACCAAATGATGCTGACCTACCCTGATAACCCTCCTTTCCAAGGTAAAAAAGCATAAGCCCTGTTTCTTATTTTCTAGAGTTCAAAGTGATTGAACACACAAGTTTAATAGGAGGATCAAACAAGAGATCTATATATCCATAAAAGCCTTTTGAAACCTTTAAGTGCTATGCAAGTGTCAAGTCTCTGTCTTTGTCTCTTTCTCCCTCCCTCCCCCACTTTCTTCTTTCTCCTTTCTCTCTTCTCTCCCCCTTTCCATCTCCCTCTGTCTTCCTTTCTCTCATCTCTCTCCCCTATTTCTTCTCTCTCCTCTCTTTTTCTCTCTCCTCCGCTCCTTTCCTCTTCTCTCTCCTTTCTCCTCTCTCACCCCTTCCTCTTCTTC
>NC_058132.1:645233311-645246436 GCF_016433145.1 Gracilinanus agilis | reverse complement strand
GGAAGGAAGGGAGGGAGGGAGGAAGGAAGGGAGAGAGGGAGGAAGGGAGGAAGGGAGGAAGGGAGGAAGGGAGGGAGAAAAACTATAGAAAAAAAAAAAAAAACCTAAAAACCAAAACCATGGAGGGAAATCTCTTTTTAGGAACAGGGGAAGCACCATTTTTCCCAAAAAGCTACAACCATTCATGAAAATACCAGCTTATTTGGGGCAACTATCCTTCAGGTTGCCATTGGTTCTACCAAATGCATATTGAGAAACAAAGGGATGTATAACCTTGATTAGAAATCAAAGTCTCACAGCAAAACAAAACGGTTATGCCTGAATGAAGCAGGCCTTTCTGGCTTCGCCTTTCAAAGTGAATTTGAACCCATGCAGTGTTTGATTTTCTTGAGATGGCCACCACATAGGAACCAATATGCCTAATAATTTTCCCATCACCCATTTGGAAAGAAATGCCAGGGAATATTTACATGGAGAAGATTTCCTCTTGCTTGGGGTGCCCCACACAGCCACACATCTACGTACAGGTTAAAGGAAGGACCATGGGCACGAACACTCCACTAGGAGCAGCTGAAAGGAAATGGGCAAGAATTGACCCCTGGGATGCCGAAGGACTCTGGGTGGGTTCTGTCGGTGGCTTTCAGCAGTTCACCAGGATGCCAGGTTTATTATCTCTTCAAGTTCAAAGAAGCAGAGATAGAAACTCATTAATTCTCCAGTAAAGTATCATTACCTCCATCTCACACACCAGAAAAGCCGAGGTAGAGAGGTGCCTGCGGCTTGGGGGGAGGGGATAGCCAACACTAAATTATCTCTAGGGAATATCTAATCTCCAGTCAGACAAACAGGCCGCACCTCTATGGGAGAAGCAAACTGGAAGATAATGACCAGGTAAACCTGCTAAGAAACCAGAAATGGGGTGGGGGAAGGCAAGGGGGAGGCGTTTTTTTGGCAGAATTTGCAACTGTGAGCAAGAGACCATTGGAATTGTGTCAATAAAATGTTCCTGCCAACATCTGGAAAAGCCCACACTAGAACTGCGATGGCCCGAGGGGCTGAACAGGTGACTGCTTGGGTCAAGAAAACTCCAGTTGCTCGGATGAAGAAAGAGACATTGGTTGGGATGACTCAGGCCCTCCTACTCCATCTCTCTATCAAATGCCTTTGTGCTTGGCTGATCAGAGCACAGATGACAACATCCAGACCCAAGCAGCCAGGCGTCTGGCATCTCCAGGGTCCCAAGTCCTCCCGCCTAGGTTGGCATCTTGGGATTCAGTTCCTTAAAAGGAATCTAAAATGTTGGGTCTCAGATCCCAGATATGGAGGTAGAAGAGCTCTTCAAAATCATCGGGCCCAGCCCCCTTCATGTTACAGACGAGGTAAAGAGACCCGAGTGTGGACGCAGCACTAGCAAGTGGGAGGGTCAGGTTTGGAATTCAGAAGCCAATCTAAAATCGTTTCTCTTTGGTTTACAAAGGAAACCTAAGGGTGAGTTTCGGGCCGATTACGATTACGTACAAGGTTTTCGGGGTTTTTCATTTTTAACGCGTTTTTCTTTTCTTTTTCTTTTTTTTTTTTTTACAAAATGGAGTCCTGTTCTTTTTGGGTGGGTAGCCAACCCGCCAAGGAGTACATAAACCAGGGGATCCGAATTCAGGATTTCTTATGAGGGGAAGGACATGAAAGGAGGTTTGGAAATTACAAAAAATACATTTTAATACAAAAATGTAGACTATCGAAGTCAGAAGGTCTGAGTGCCTCATGATTAAAAAAATGAAAACGAACAACAAAAAGCATTATCTAAGTCCTTCTTTGGCTCTTTCCCAAATGGCTGCGTCCTCTTCCTTTCGCTCACACATAGTCCTTTCCACTGGAGGGTGTGGTCTTCGGGTACGGGCGAGGAGTCGGGTAAGAAGTTGTTTTCTTGGGACAGGAACAGCAAAGGAGGGCACCTCCCAGCAGGCACAGGGAAGCTGCGGCCCAGCCTATGAAGAGAGCCTGCCCGAACTCATACCTGAGAGGAAGCAGGGGAGCAGATGAGGAGAAAAGACGGGGTCAGGAGCCACAGAGACAAGAGCAACCAGTTGCCCCCAGAAAACACTGCCCTCCTCTCCCCTCCCAAACCCCAGCTGTCAACATCAGATTGTTAAACCTAGTCCTTGTCCACAATCCCTGGGGAGGAGGAGGAGGGGGCAGGCCGGGCTGCCATTGAGGGCGAGCAAACATCCTCTGTTTAAAGACTTCAGCGGCTTAAGTCATCCCTGTAAACCTTGCCAGGGCAAGGGCCCAAACTTTGAAATGCTTCCCAAGAAATTCCTTCTGGCTATTTGGGTGGGGGGTGGGGGTGGAGCTGTGGTAAGTGTAGAAGCTCTCCCCAGTCAAGAAAGGCTTTGAAGGTCAACTTGAGGCCTATTTTGATCTCACAACCTAACAAAATCTCCGTTTCTGAAGGGCCTTCGGGGACCATCCGGATCAACCCATATCTCAGTATAACCCCCGACAGGTAAACTGTACAGTTTTTGCTTGAAGTCATTCAAAGAGGGGAAGACTCCAAGGCAGGCTCTTCCACTCCTGGACAGCTCGAATTATCAAGGAGCTCTTCCTGCCATCAGATCAAGATTGGCCGCTTCTCAGCGGTCCCCCATCCCTCCTGCTGCTGCCCTTTGGAGCCGAGTGAAAGGAGGGTCGTCTCCCTTCTCTGTGAGAGCCCTTCAGATAGGAGAAGACCCTCTCAGGACCTCCTTCTCGTCTTTCTGCTGAGCATCCCTGCGTCCGTCAATAGACTCTAACATGACGCGAACTAAGGTTGAATTGTTAGGACTGAAGTTTTTTCTCTCGGTGTCACCCTGGAATAAAGCTCGACCGGCCTCCTGGGGGTAATTACTAGTTAACATTTATCTCCCATGGCCGGCTGCTAATAATTAACCACGGAGATGTTGTAAAAGCACATCAAACAATGAACATCAAAGCTCAAGGTGCCAGGATGGCATTGGGACTGTCTGTCTTTATTAATGGGCTCCGAAGAAGACACACAGAAATCATTATCTTTGGAACATGGGCTGGAGAATGGATCGGGTCTTATAGAGCCCATTTTCTGCACTCAGAAAGCTTTTCATCTGGTCCTCCTCACATTGCAGCACAGGCCAGACTACAAAGAAGCAGCCAGAGAGCTCGAGGAAGCCATCAATAATCTCCACGATGAAAATGTGAGGAGGCCCAGCTTTAGCTCCTGTCCACAGAACCCTGAGGGCAACCTTCAGAAAACCATGACCTTGAAGGAAAACATGAATGGCATTACCTAAAATTGACCGGGGTCATGGGATCGTAGAATTCTCGAGCAACTCGATTTCCATACCATGCTGTGGCAACCAGTACTGCCAGGCCTGTGGGAATTCACAAGGAAAGAAATGGTTAATAATGAGGGCAGCCCGGGGGCAGCTGGGTAGCTCAGTGGATGGAGAGCGAAGCCTAGAGACAGGAGGTCCTAGGTTCAAATCTGGCCTCAGCCACTTCCCAGCTGTGTGACCCTGGGCAAGTCACTTGACCCCCATTGCCCACCCTTAAGTCAATACACAGAAGTTAAGGGTTTAAAATAAAAATTAAAAAAACAAACAAACAAACAAAAATAATAAGGGCAGCCTGAAGAAGAACAGATACCCAACAGGCCACTTCCCAAAAGTCTCTATCCTTCATTCTCCTGGTAGTCTCACTGAATGCTGGGAAATCGAGGTATGGAAGTCAAGTTATCCGTCTAAGATCTCTTAAGGAGTCACTGATGAAATTGGCCAAAGTCTCCCCTCCTTGCTATCAGTCGTGTTGTCTAAGACGTTTTAGGAGGACCCTTTGAAAACAGGCTGGGCTAGCCTGCAAAGTCAAGGCATGCTTATATTCCAATGTAAACAATTTGATTTAATTTAATTAATTTAATTTTTAAAATTCCCCTATTCAAATTGGTTCTTCCTGATTGTTTTTCAAATCCGTGCTTATAAATAAATAGCTTTTCCTTATAGTCTCTACAGAAAGAACAAAGACATTTGTGTGTGTGTTTTTTTTTAATCAACATACATTTACTGCCAAAAGTCTTTACCCTCTAGGATGCTAAACCTTAGGGGAGACGAGAGTTTCCAGGAGACAATGCCCTGAATGGATGGATTTCCCAGTGTACTGTGGGGATGAGCCAGAAAGCCCTCTAACTATAATGGCCATGACAACCCGACAAAGAGATTTGGGAGGTTCTCTACCCTCTGGACAGCCTCCGGAGTCCAAAAGGTTCCTTTTTATCTTATCTCACCTGGAAGCGTACATTGACCTGCCTCCCGGGCCACCAGAGCTAAAGCGGGATGCCTCTGCTCGAGCACTTGTCCTCATCTCGTTCCCACCTGAAACTTGGAACCGTTCCGGCCTCAGAGACGTGAGCTTGGAACATGTCTCAACTACCCTCTGACCTTCTCCTGATTTCCACCGGCACCAAAGCACACTGGGGGGTCCGTGTACCCTTCCCAAGGCTTCCCTTTTCGGACTCCCCAACGCCCTTGAAAAAGGTCTCTGCAGTCCCCAACCAGGTTGGGCTACACCGACTACGTCTCTGCCTAAATCCCCACAGATCTGTCTAGCTACTAGGCTGAGCCCCTCCAGACACATAAAGCTAGTGGTCAGATGGCACGGCAAAGAGTCGCAGGACTGAGAGCAGCCATCTTGCTCTCTGTCATCGCCAACAGACTCGGGGTTCAAACACCTCATTTACAGGTCAAATTACAATCTTGGGCCTTCACCTGATCCGTGTACCGTCCTCACGACTTCCCTTTTCTTACCCCCCTCAGTGTGTTGACTTTCTCCATTAGAATGTAAGCTCCTCTCCTTGGGGACGGGGACTGTCTTGCTTATTGGAGTTGAGTCTTTTGTACTTGGCATAGCATCTTACACACAGGAAACTCTTACTGAGGAGAAAGTGAGGCTATTACTAGTGGTAGAGGAAGGGGATCAGTGAGGGCTTCATAGAAAATGGGGGGACAAGGGGCTGCTGGGTAGCTCAGTGGATTGAGAGCCAGGCCTAGAGACGGGAGGTCCTAGGTTCAAATCCGGCCTCAGACGCTTCCCAGCTGTGTGACCCTGGGCAAGTCACTTGACCCCCATTGCCTACCCTTACCGCTCTTCTGCCTTGGAGCCAATACACAGTATTGACTCCAAGATGGAAGGTGAGGGGTTAAAAAAAAAGAAAAGAAAAGAAAATGGTGGGACATTTAAAGGGCAAGTGAACAGAGAAGAGTGCATTCCAAACACAAGGAACAGGATAAGTCAAGGCACAGCTGCCATGAGAGTATAAGATATGTCCTTGGCACAGAAAGCAGTACAGTTTCACTGAATGGGAAGTAGGCTGAGACAGGACCAAAAAAAAGGCAGAGCTGATAGACATAGTGGAGGCCCTAAAACAATGGAGAAAAGAAATTTGAACTTTATCCTTTAGGCAGGAAGGATCCACTGATTATCTTTGAGCTAAGCAGTGATGTAACAAGATCTATGCATCAGGGCAATTTTGTTGGCAATGGGAGGGAGAAGAATGGATTGAGGAAGTGAGAAAACAGGGACAAGAAGCCCACTAGGAGGCTCCTCACAATAGTTCAGGAAAATGGGAATGAGGACCTACTATGAAGGTAAGCTAGAAAGGAAGAAGTAGAGAGGGGGAGGAATACTTAAGATGGTACCTAAAAGAGCTTGGTCAATGACTAGCTCTTTTATCAGTAATAAAGCAGAAAGAAGAGTCAAAAATACAGAGGTTTCAAAAGCTGGCGACTAGTGACTTATGACAATGAAAATGGTCAAGTCAGAAGGAGGACCAGGTTGGGGAGAAAGAGAAGATGCTCAGGACTGGGTCAGGTGAGGTTAAGGGAATGGGGCATACCACAGCAGTACCTACAAGGAGTTAGAAGATTTGGATCTTGAGTTTAGAAAATGGTCCAGGGATAAAAATGTGGATTTGAGGATTATCAGACAGAAGAGGTGTAGTGCAGTGGATAGACAGTTGACCTCTAAGACCAGAATTATTTGATTCAAATTCTCTCTCTGTCACATTGTCTACATGACCCTGGGCAAGTCACTTAACCACTTGGTATGCTAAGTTGTTGATTTGCATTGGTAGAAGGAATGGCCTTACTGGGAACTTTCTATAACCCAGTCACTGTCTAGCCAGCGTTAATCAAAGCCATGGAAGAGAATGAGTGAGGTTGGCAGGGAAGAGAGTGTAGAGAAGGATGAGAAAGGATGAACTCGGGAGTTAGCCCAAGTTAAAGAAAAAGAGTCAGTAAAGAAGGAAGGAAATGTTAGAAATCCAAGAAGAGATCAAGGAGAACACAGTCATTCAGAAGCACAGGTATTAGAGGAGGAGGAAGCAACGGTCCACATAGCAAAAGATGCAGAGTGATCAGAGAGATAGCAAGTGAAAAGAGTACTGACTACTCACTACCTTTGGTGATGATCAGGGAGAGAAAGAAAGATGCCATTAAGCGGGGAGGGCAGAATCCGGATGGTAGACACAGAACAAAGTAGGAAATCAATGGAAGCCAATAAGTTTGGCTGTAAAGGGAAGGATAGGAATGGGATGGGAGCCAGAGGCCACTTGCTGAAGGTTCCCTTCCCTACTCCTCTCTTTGCATCACTCAGATGCCTATACCCCATCTCCTTCTCTACCCCTCCTTCCTGTGAAGTGGTGGTCCTTCTCCTTGCCAAGGAAAATCCTTCTCCATGCACAAGTGATCTCATTGCATCCCCTTTTCTTTAGCAGCTTCCCCCCTTTATCATCTTCACTCTCTCTCATTTACCTATTGGTGCTTTCTCTGACAGCTATAAACATGCCCACATCTCTCCCATTCTTAAAACACTTTCACTTGATGTGGCCATTCCTCCTAGATGATAAAGCCTACATTTCTCCTGACTTTTCTCGGTTAAATTCCTTGAGAAAGCCACGTGTAATCAGTGCTTTCACTTTTTCTCCTGTCCGTTGATTCTCAGCCACACACAATCTGGCTTCTGACTTCATCATTCATTCTCTACAGAGTTCCCAATGTTCTCTTCATCTCCAGCTCCAATGGCTTTTTCTCAGTCATCACCCTTCTAAAAGCTGTTCTGTGTCCTTCAACATGACTGATCACCATTTTCCCCGGGGAATACTCTCTCCTCTCCCGACTATCTTGATATTGCTCTCTTTGGGTTTTTTCCTTCCAGTTTCCTTTGCTGGATATTCATCAACATCACACCCATTAATCCAGGTTTCTCCATTTTTTTTCCCCTCTATGCTCTCTCACTTGGTGATCCTATATATCAAGGGTCGGCAACCTTTTTGGCCGTGAGAGCCATAAACGCCACATTTTTTAAAATGTCATTTCGTGAGAACCGTGCAGTGGTAACAGCGCCTGAAAAAAAATTGACTTTATGGCTCCTGCAGAAAGAGCCAGATCTGGCCCTCAAAAGAGCCAGATATGGCTCGAGAGCCACACGTTGCCGACCCCTGCTATATATACTCAGTGATCATCATCAGAGATGATATTCAGATCTCTATCTATTCCTAATTTCCTTCCTGTGTTCTCTTCTGAATGTTCTGTAGACTTCTTAAACTCATGACCAAAGTGGAACCAGTTTCTCTGATCTTTCCCCAGTTACTTCTGAGAGCCTCACAAGCCAGACTCAACTCTTTCCAGTAGCATCAACAAGTCCATTAAATGGATAGAGAACAGACCACTGATTTTACTGGCATATGAGTAACCTCCTTGTCTATCAAAGTTGTACTTATCCTTCAAGGCCTAGCGCAGTTCTGTCTCCCAGTCAAGTCTTTGGTAAATGTTCCTGCCTTCACTGACCTCTTTCTTATTGACTCCTAGAGATAGCTTGGGGTCAGGAGGGATAGGAATAATAAAAGACTAGAAGGCAGAAGAAATTGGAGATTTAATCCTGCTTCTGCTCTTCATTAACCATTTGACCATGAGCCACTCATTTCAACTCTCGAACTCTCAGTTTCCTCAAGTGTAAAAAGGCAGAGCAACCCTCAGGAAGTTGTTTTGAAGACCAAATGAGTTATCCCAGATAAAACACTCACGAGATGCCAGGATTTCTGCTCTGTCCCACAAAATTTCAAAGACTTGACATGTTCACTATTATTCCTCAGGGGAGAATGTCAGCTTTTTAATCAGACGTAAAGTGCTTAGGGCTGAAAACATGACGGCCCCTGTGGGGGACCTCAAACTGGACAGGCTTTCAAGAAATCCTTCCTTGGGGGCAGCAGGGTAGCTCAGTGGATTGAGAGTCCGGACTGGAGATGGGAGGTCCTGGGTTTGAATCCAGCCTCAGACACTTCCCAGCTGCATGACCCTGGGCAAGTCACTTGACCCCCATTGCCCACCCTGACCACTCTTCCACCAAGGAGCCAATACACAGAAGTTAAGGGTTTAAATTAAAAAAAAAAAAAAAAGAAATCCTTCCTGATCGTAGCTAGCACTTAGTGTTCTAAGGTTTGCAAAGCACTTCAGCAATATTATCTCATGTCATTTTCAGAACCACTCAGAGAGGTAGCTGCCATGAGCATCCCTCCTTCACAGATGAGGAAACTGGGCTACAGAGGTCTTAATTGGTTTGCTGAGGGTCAAACAGCACTTTTTAAGTGTCTTTATCTTGGAATATGGTATGAGGTGTTAGTTAGCGCATACCTACTTTCCGTCACATTATTTTCCAGTTTTCCCAGCAGTTTTTTGTCAAATAACAAGTTCTTCTCCCAATAGCTTAGCTCTTTGAGTTTATCAAACAGTAGGCTACTAACACATTAAGTGTTATGGGCAGGATTCAAACTCAGGGCTTCTTAACTCCAAGCTTAGTATTCTATCTGCTGTGCCAATTAGTTGGCTTCTAAAGCTTATAAAGCTTTGAAGAAAGTCCAGGATTTCAAGCCGTGATGGAGACGGGGAGGGCATTTTAGGCATGTGGCAAATAGCCTGAGGAATGTCAAGTAGCAGACTGAGCAAACCAGACAGATTGCCTGAAATGGGACGTGTGCAAAGGGGAAGAATGAATGTAAACTAAGGCTAGAAAGGTGGAAGCTCATTTTTACCTGCAACAAGGAAGATCATCCCCCCAAAGACAGCCATTCGCATCTTCTGTACTTCATCATCTTCCAGGCACTTCATGCATTTCATGCCCACCGTGGCCACCAAGATGGCGATCAGCCCCAGGATGATCCCGATGACCATCAAGGCTCGGGTAGCCTGAAGGGTACCTGGAAAGAAGCGGCAAAGCCTTCAGAACCTGGTGAAAGGGGAGACGTCAACCTGGGACCCACCGAAAAAGTAATAGAAAGTCCCCCGGGGGCAGCTCTTCATCCCCCCTTCTTCATCACTCCTCTGAGCTGCCCTGAGCTCGGGGATAACAACAAGATACTCTGCCATCCACAAGAAATCATCGTCATGATCAGAACCTCGAATTTAGCCTTGGATTGGCCAACTGCTTTCTGCCAATTAATAGCCTGGTGAGAATCCAATGCAGGGCTCCCAAAGGGCCATGACTAAGAACAATGGCCGATGTTCATAAAGCGCTTCAAGGCTTCCAATGCCAAATAAATATCATTTATCCCTCAGGGGACGAGGGGGTGGGTGGAAATAAGCTCTCCTAGCTAGCTGTTTAGGTTGAATGATGCAATGGTAGGAGTGCCACCTTTGGAATCAGGGACACCCAGGTTCAAACTCTGACTCTGACACTGCCCTCGTGATGTTGGCCAACTCACCAAACGTCTCCAAGCCTCGGTTTCTTCATCTGTAAAATGAGGATAATAATGGCACCTACCACATCAAGTTTCTGTGAGGATCAAATGAGCTAATATAGAAAACCTATTATTAGATTTACTTTGAAATGGAGTGGCTTTTTCTTTTAAATACAGGCTCAGAGCCTCCATCTTAAAAGCACCTTTAAGAGAAAAAGCCACAGACCCAAACCATGGCCTCCATACAGTTCCCAGTGGGCAGTGGCCCTGGGCTGCATTCACTTCCAGTCATCCCGTCTGTGATTGAGGAACGATGTTTGCTCGGGTTGCTAAGTGATGCCTGTCACGCATGTCGAGTGAGGCCAACCTTTTGGAAACTCTGCTTAATTTACATCGTGAAGGCTAAAGGGATCTCACAGTCAGGGAGGCCTGGATAGGGGCTAAAAATCACTGATTGGCAAAGGCTGCCTCTGCCGGAAGAATAGGCATCGGTGTCATCCTTGTCTGAAGGCCAAGAAGGAGTTCCACCGCCTCAGTTACTGACTTTGCAAAAAGGCCGCCCCTCACTGATCCGCCCTAGAAAGTTAAAGGGAAAGCCTTGAGCACCAAAGGAGGGAGGATGAGTCACCCTCACGCGGGGGCTACTCCCAATTCCTGCCCTTTAGTCCCTCATCTGGATAGTTGGGATGCTGGGATGGCACCACTAGACCTGGCACAGAGGCGACGGACTAGGAACATTCCTACTCGGCCTCTTTTAGCTCAGAATTCTAATTACTTTTGTTGATGAGTGAGATCGAGCTCACAGAACCTTGGGATAGCTATACGAGGGGCCGAAGGCCATGGGACAGCTTCCTCCTCCTCTTCTTTAGCCTTGGGAACTTCTGGTTCATATTATAAGAAACAGAGTTGGGTCTAGGATGGAGTACCTAAGACTGACTCCATAGCTGTACTAGGGGAGGTTGTTTCCTCCGTGGGGAAATTGTAAGTCTTCGTATCTCCACCCCTTGTCCTCCACAGTACAGGAAACTGCCCCCAGCCCCTTCAATGGCCACAGCTTAGGCATTCTTGTCCTCTATAACACAATTCCAGTATTCTTCCCTCTTCCTCTCTATTCCTACTTTTTCCCTCCCCCCCACCCAATCTGCTGAGCCCAGAACTCCAAATTACAAGTCTGGTAATGGTTCAAATTCTGTTTTTCTTCTTCTTGTGAAAGTCTCTTTCTATTAACAAGAATTTATTTTGTCTACCTCCCACCCCCTCCCTATGTAAAAGACAAAACAAAATTATAATGAAATGCCCCATTTCATAGAGACAGAGAAAGAGACAGTCAGAGAAAAAGACAGAGAGAGACAAAGGACAAAGAGAGACAGAGACAGAGAGAGACAGAGACAAAGAGAGAGAGACAAAGAAAAAGAGACAGAGACAGAGAGAGAGAAACAGAGAAACAGAGGGACAGAGAGAGACAGAGAAAAAGAGACAGAGAGAGAGACAGAGAGGGAGACAAAGAAAAAGAGACAGAGACAGAGAGATAGAGAGAGCGAGAGCGAGAGCGAGAGCGAGAGCGCGAGAGAGAGAGACAGAGAGAGAGAGAGAGAGAGAGAGAGAGAGAGAGAGAGAGGGGGATAGAGAGCTTCTTTTCTAAGACATTGTTTCCAAAGTCAATACAAGTGATACAGTGATGTTGTGGTGTATCACCATCCACACCTTTCCAGCAAGGCCAAGGGTGCTTTGCTGTCCTGCATTGTGAAATACTTTTGAAACCTGGCTAATTATTTGTGTTGACCCAGTAGGAAACCCACCATACAAGTTTCAGTCCCATGTCTTGGTTCGAGTCCTGGTAAAGCAGACTTTGGTTCAGCAGCATGGGCTTGGCTGCTGTTGCTTTTCCTGCTATCATCTTTCCAGAGTGCGTTCCATGAAATCCAACCACGCCAACATTTCCAGATTGAGGCAAGGAGAGGAAAGTACCCAGAATGCCACCTGAGAGTCAGCAGCCTCCCCCCATGTGGCTGGAATGCCACCTTAGGGTTGGAAAACGTGACCGGTGCTAGCTACCAATCCGAGGTACCCAGCAAGGTGCACTTTTCCACCAGATCTAAAGGAAAGGCTGCATCATTAGGGAAAATCCAAAATTCAAGTGGCAGAACCTGGAGACCATTGATAGATACCGACTTGGATTTCTGTTGTTGTTGTTTCCAGTTCAACATCTATGTCTGATCTACGAAGGAAGGCAGGCACCTGGCATGTTCGTGTCAGGGCTGTAGTCCATCCAGACAAGGACTATAATTCTGGACAGAGTCAGTGAAGACCTATGAATTCCAGGAGGCCCCTCTCTCTGCCTCCCCACAGCTCAGTGTTACCATCAATTGTCATCTCCTTCTGCTACCCTGAAGACCCAAGCCCCAAAGTATGAGCATGGCAGAAAAGTCGCTCTGGGATACGGACTGGTTTGCTTCCTCCCCAGCCCCCAGAATTCCCAGTAATGTGAAAGCCAACTTTTACAAGCACAGAAAGCTAAAATGTTCTAGAGCCCCAGCGAAATCTTATAGGATGGTGTCGTGTCTATTTGCTAATTACCATTAGCGGCACACAGAATCCTGGGAGGCCAATGGGATGAGGAAGCACATTCCACTGGAGTATTACTAACTTTCTTCCTACCCACAGGCTACTTCCTTGATATTTTCTAACCAAAGGGTGGCTTCTCCAATGGAAGGAAGCTCAGAAACAATCCATTCCTTCCAGTGGCCTCTAGAGGCAAATACATTTCATAGGAAATGTGGCATTGAGAAGACAGTTCAAATCCAACACGTAACAACTCCAAATAGGCCAGGTCCAGAATTCAAATCGGCCCTCAACTGGGGAAGAAAAAGGTAGCAGAGTCAAAAGACCTGAGTTCAAATCCAGACTTAGATGCTTCCCAGCTGGATGAGCCTGGACAAGTCACTTCATCAATGCCAACCTCAGTTTCCTCATCTATAAAATAAGGACAAGAGCAGCACCTCCCTCCAAGGGTTGTTGTAAGGATGAAATGTGCTAATAAATGTAAAGTACAGTGCCTGTTGTATAGTAAACACTATAGAATTGTTAGTTATTATTATTATATATTATATATATCATATATAGTTATTATTATTATAATAATAATAATAAACACGGAGCTTATAATCTACTCTCTTTGTAAGGTACTTTCAAACATGTTATTCCTCCAATACGTGCGGGGCCATCTTATCCCTCTGTTCTTAGAATATAAGCCTCTAGAAGGCCGGGACGGCTTCATTCTTCTGTTTTCTCTCCAGCCCCTAGTAAGTGATTATCTTAGTGTTGGTCAATCGGCCGGAGAGGGTAAACAGCCTGAGCCTCAGTCTGGAGGTGAAAAAACAGGCCTAGAG
>NC_058132.1:645207140-645218850 GCF_016433145.1 Gracilinanus agilis | reverse complement strand
CTCTCTCTCTCTCTCTCTCTCTCTCTCTCTCTCTCTCTCTCTCTCTCTCTCTCTCTCTCTCTCTCTCTCTCTCCCTCTCTGTCTCTCTGTCTCTGTTTCCCCCTCCCTCTCTTCCCCCTTTCCCCACCTCTCCCTGTGTGTGTGTGTGTGTGTGTGTGTGTGTGTGTGTGTGTGTGTGTGTGTGTGTGTGTGAATGGTGAGGATTTTTCCCTATCCATGCTATTTCATTTACAAATAAAACAGTAGCATTTGCTATGCGGGTTATAATACTAATATCAGAGTGACCACTTTTGGGTTCTCATGGATAATCCAAAAGTATTTTTCACCCACTGTTTCTCAAGAGAAGTTTCAAGTTTTGAATATGTTCATGTCCTTGTGCAGGGGATTCTGTCCTTCTAGTCTAAAAGCTAAAAACTTTCCTTGGTTTAGAGCTAAGATAATTTCACAGACAAGACCATTTAAGTCTGTTCAACTTCCAAATAAGGATCTTTTTGTGTTTTTATCTCTGTGTCTCAAGCTCTTAACACAGCAGACATTAAATAAGGGTGAATCGAATGGTTAGTTTATTAAGAGATCTGAACATAGAAAAATTGCTAGAGATGAGGGAAACTGCGCCCTTGTTGGTCTCCTGCCTTCTCAGACTGACTTTCAGCATTACAGTATGAGAATCTGCACCTGACTCCCCAACCACATTCTCTGTTTCAGTACCATTGGCTTCCTTGTTCTTCTTCCCACAAGAGGCTCCATTTCCTGATACCTGACATTTTCTCTGATGGTCTCCCATACCTGGAATTCTCTCCTTCCACATCTTTGCCTCTGAGCTTCCTTCAAGCCTAAGCTAAAACCATACCATTTGCAAGATGTCTTTCCTAATCATCCTTACTCTTAGAGCTTTCCCTATGAGCTTCCCTTAGAGCTTTCCCTGTGACACTATCTCTGGTTTACTCTGTCTGTATCTTAATTATCCATCATCATTTGCTTATTGCCTTCTCAAATAGACTGTCAGCTTCCTGAGAGCAGGAACTGCTTTTGTCTTCTTTATATCCCAATGCTTGGCACACAGTACGCACTTAACAAAGCTTATTGCTTATTGATTAGATTCACAATCTTCATTCACAGCCAAAGTTTCTGCTGCTTTGTATTCAGGTGGTTGTCTCTGTGGAATGTTTTTTAATTGTTTAAATAAACTACCTTCATCAGTATCAATTCTCAGACAGAAGAGTGGCAGGAGCTAGACACTTGGAGTTAAGTGACTTGCTCAGGGTCACACAGCTAGGAAGTGTCTGAGGTCAGATTTGAACCCAGGTTTGCCCATTTCCATGTCTGGCACTCTATCTACTGTGCTACCTAGCTGCCTCTGTGGAATGTCTTACTGCTAATAGTAAATTTTGATATTTCACAAGTATGTTTAGATTTAGATAACACATCCCTGCTATATTTACTGAGCAAAAACCACCTTTCAAATGGTCTATTTGTTCCCTCCAAATTATAGGAGTCACAAATGCCAATGATGAGTTCTCTATATACCACCAAGCACAAGTGAGGGGCTCCAAGAACCATATCCTGATTGCCTATTTCATAACTAAAATGAAATTCCCTTCCTTCCTTTTTCTCTTCTTTCTTTCCTCCTTTCTTTCTCTCTCTTTTTTCTCTTTCTTTCTTTCTCTTTCTTCCTTTTTTCTTTCCTTTTCTTTCTTCCTTCCTTCCTTTCCTTCCTTTCCTTCTTTCTTTCTTTCTTTCTTTCTTTCTTTCTTTCTTTCTTTCTTTCTTTCTTTCTTTCTTTCCTTCCTTCTTTGAGTGAATATTCTGTATTGGTCCCAAGGCAGAAGAGTGCTAAGGGCCAGGCAATGGGGGTTAAGTGACTTTCCCAGAGTCACATAGTTCAGAAGACACATGATATTTTAATAGCTCTATGATATGTTCAATTTTGATACTCCAGGCCAGAACCCATCCATACCTGCTCCTTCTGAATGACCCATGTCCTCTCTTGAATCTCCCCAGATTCCTATGACACTCTGTATTAAAATAGAATTTCCGTCTTAAATACCATGAGCACAATTTGTTTATCTAGTACTTACCAAAAATAAATAATATTTAAGGAGATTTTATTAAGGATTAAAAGGATGAATAAATGACTTAGGTTTACTTAAGGGTAATCAATCAGGATTATGCATGACAATTCTGAAAAGTAATGATTTAAACCCTATCCAAACTGGAGTAACAGAGATGATTAAGGAAAATATCAGGGACAAAAATATGAAGAGGAAAACCCATCTTTCAAATACCTAAATAATATATAGTAGCTGTTAGGATTGAACTAAACTTCATAATTGCTTTTTCCTATTTTTTCTTTCCAGGAGAATGTTCCAATTATATTGGTCAACTATATAGGTCCCAAAGACCCATTTTTCTTTTTCTTAGACAGCTCTTTTTTGCCCCTTTCATTTGGTTGAATTCCTGTCTATGATGAAGAGGTCTGGATAAAGAATGTTCAGCAAAGCTTATTGGGAGTAAAAAATGGAAGCCTGCCATCAGGGATCAAAAAAAAGAAGAGAAAGTAGCGGCCAGAAATCCCAAAGAATGAGGATTTCCTAGACCCTTCTGCAGATGACTAAATATACTGACCTTCAGATCTATTAAAGGTTACATCCCTTTCATGGTAGTCACCAAAAGGAAATAACCCCTTTCATAGGAAGTCCCACTATAGTCTAGAAGTAAGAAGGCAGATTAGTTGTGTCCAACTAACTGTGATCCCATTTGGGGTTTTCTGGTCAAAGACACCAGAGTAGTCAGATATTTCTTTCTCCAACTAATTGTATTAATGAAGAAACTGAGGCAAACCGAGTTAAGTGACTTGCCCAGGGTCAAACAATTAGTAAATATCTGAGGCTAGACTTGAACTCCAAGAGATGAGTCTTCCTGACTCCAAGCCTCCAAGCCTAGCACTTTATCCACTGCACCACCTAGCTGGGGACTAAATGCCAAATGATCTCCAAGCAGTATAAATGATGTATTTTGGTGAAGTAAAGTTCTGCATTGCTTTATTGAATTAACTTTCTTCCTCCTTCCCTTCAGGGAAAAGTCAGCTCCATTTTGGAAATCAAACTAGAATTAAAACCATAAAGCCTTCCAAAATAACAGAGAAATGTTAAGATGAGGTTGTGATGGCCAAGTAGACCATTTTGTAAGTTCCTCCACTGTGAAAGGTTTCCTGAGTTTGGGAGCAGTTGGAACGAACACATAGCAATACTGAATAACAAGTTCATGGGATCGTCTACTGGCCAACTCATCAATCTGTAACTCACCATGTCCCAGGCACCAGACAAGGCTTTGGGAATATAAAGATCAAAATGAAATAGACCCAGTCCTCAAAGAGCTTTCATTTTATTGAAGGAGTCAAGCTGTACACATTTACGGATCCAGGGTCGAAGTCATTTTGCCCCTGGATGTTTGGTTTCTTCTAAGGCGGGAGGTTCATCTCTTATGTCCTGACTCCCTTTAGGATGTGGGATGGTGGTGTTCCCAACGCTAATATGACGAATGATGCTTCAACCTAAGGTTGGTTTAATTTCATTTTCACGGACGCTGAGCTCTTTTTATTTGGAGGGTCTGATGCTGGATGCTGAAGATGCCAAAATGGAAAACCTTGCAGACTTTGCTGTCAAGGAGCTTATGGCCTAAGGAAAGAAGAGAGGAAGATAGAAATGGCCACACTAAAAAGCATAATAATATACTTCTATCTTGTTTTATCTTTAACAGTTTTCTCAGTCTAAACTCAAACCTCAGAGTTGTTTTGTTTTGCGTTTGGCTCATAGGTGGTTTGGAGCAATATTTCACCAGCTATCCATCTCCCTAGAACCCTTTACAGTTGAATAGGATTTGAGGAAATTGATGAGATTTCTGGAACTCTAGAACTCTTGAAAGATATTTTCCCCCATCTGTTTACATTGATGAGAAAATTATCATTAATCAGCTTCTGGTTCAACCTATAGAATGATGGGCTAACTTTCTTCTGAATTGTTGTCTGAATACGATTGATGGTCAAAAGGTTTGGGGAACATGAAGAAAGGTGGATTATGAGGAAGGCTGAGCTCTTGTGGGTGCATTCCCTCTGGGGGTGGGGGTGTTCCTTGTGATTTAACAGAAAAACCACCATTCATAATCCCCAAACCCAAGTTATTCAATTATTATCAATTATAGCAAAGAAGGAAGCCTGAAGTCAGTTTTTTTTAATTTAAACATTTATTAATAATCATTTTTAACATGGTTACATGCTTCATGCTCCTACTTTCCCCTTCGCCCCCCGCACTCCCCCCACTCATGGCCGACGCACATTTCCACTGGTTTTGTCATGTGTCCTTGATCAAGACCTATTTCCAAATTGTTGGTGGTTGCCTTGGTGTGGTAGTTTCGAGTCTGCTGAAGTCAGTTTTAACCATGGTGAGTAAGAGGTCTTGTATGGGTTTTTTTAAGTTCCCAGAGGAACTAAAAGTTCTCCTAGCTAGATTCAGCCAGCTAGTCTAGACAAAGAACAGAAGAACATATCCCTAACTGGCTTTTTCCTGGTCTACCTGTTTAAGTAACCTTGATCTAAAAGGGAAAGAAGTCAATTTGTCATAACTAAAAATCACCTTGTATTTATTCTGTATATGCAGTATGAGCTCTGTCCCCAGGAGGGCAAGGAAGTTTTCCTTCTGCCTTTATATCCTCAGCCCCACCCACAGTGTGGCACATAGTAGGGGCTTAATAATGTTTGCTGAATGAATAATTGATGACCTTTTCTTTGTGAAGCCATGCTAATATTTTTGCGATCACCGCTTCTAGGTTTTTTTTTTTCAATTTTATGTTAATAAATCATTCTAAATTGAACATGAATGAGAATCATGCCTACTGGCCTCTAGCTTTTTAAAAACACACTCTCATTAAAATAAATAAAGGCCAAATTTCTTTGCTCCAGTAACACTGCTTCTAGTATAGCTTGGATGTCTCTTCTATAGATGTCTCTTCACTTCCCTCCAGGTTGTCCTCATTTTCTTTGATTTCCCTGATTTGCCTGCTGTGCCCCTGAGCCAGGTAACCCCTCAACTCCAACTTTTCAGCTTTCTTTTGAAGCTCCTTTAAGCAAGGACTGCCTTTTTTTTGTACCTGCAGAACTTATATTTGCCATATAATAGGTGCTTAATAAATGTTTGTTGATTGTTGTTTCATTCATTCATTCATTCATTCATTCATTCATTCATTCATTCTACTACCATTAACTATCAGCTATGCTCGAGGCATTTTGCTATGTTCTAGAGACCCAAAGACAACACAACACAACACAACACAACCACCACCACCAAAAAAAAAAAAAAAAAAAAAAAAAAGAACAGTCTTTACCCACAGGAAGCTCCCATTATAATGGATGGGTGGGTAGGGGGAAAGTATGAAAGAGAATAATATGAATATAAAGTCATCTCAGTAAGGAGGAGGATCCTAAGCACTGGAGTTGGGGAAACAGTCTCAAAAAGGAGGAGGTGGAGGTATGTAAGTGGAGCCTTATAAGAAACTTAGGATACTATGAGATGAAGATGAGGGAGAGTGAAGAACCCTCTAGGCATAGAGGATAGCCTTTAGAGGAGCATAGAGACTAGAAATGGAATGGTGTATGTAAAACAGCCTGGAGGCCAATTTGGCAGGAAGAGCAGGGAAGGTTAGTAAGGCTTGATCTACATCAAACTTAAATGGGTATGCCCTTCAATTGGGGAATGGCTTAACAAATTGTGGTATCTGCTGGGGATGGAATACTATTGTGCTCAAAGGAATGATGAACTGGAGGAATTCCATGTGAACTGGAATGACCTTCAGGAAGTGATGCAGAGTGAAAGGAGCAGATCCAGGAGAACATTGTACACAGAGACTGATATACTGTGGTAAAATAGAATGAAATAGACTTCTCTACTATCCGCATTGCAATGACCGAGGACAATTCTGAGGGATTTATGGAAAAGATGCTACCCACATTCAGAGGAAGGACTGCAGGAGAGGAAACACAGAAGGAAAACAACTGCTTGAACGCATGGGCTGAGGTGGACATGATTGGGGATGTAGACCCGAAACGACCACACCAAGGCAACTATCAACAATTTGGAAATAGATCTTGATCAATGACACATGTTAAAAACCAGTGGAATTGTGCGTCGGCTATTGGGGGAGGATGTGGTGGGGAGGTGAAGGGGAAAGTAAGAGCATGAATCATGTAACCATGTTAACTTTTCTAAAAAATAAAAATTATTAAATGAAAAAAAAAACTTAAATGGGTAGGATGACAGCATTTTGTGAAAGGCTTTAAACGCAAACTGAGGAATTGGTATTTTGTACTACAGATAACATGGAGGAGCTGCAACTTCCTATGCAAAGGAGGTACAAAGGCAGATCTGTGCTTTCAGAATGTTCATTGAAAAAAGCTGTGTGGATTGCTGGATGTCAG
Source organism: Gracilinanus agilis (assembly GCF_016433145.1). NCBI lineage: Eukaryota > Metazoa > Chordata > Mammalia > Didelphimorphia > Didelphidae > Gracilinanus > Gracilinanus agilis. The sequence goes on along the minus strand of NC_058132.1, from coordinate 645,212,381 downwards.
GTCCCTTCAACTTCTCTTCAATGTGAACAAGCTGTGAGGGGTAAGATAGGGGAGAGAGAGAGCTCCCAGAGAGGCTTCTCTATGGCAGCTTGGAGCAGAAGAAACATTGTTAGAAGGATGTAAAGAAGCTGGATTTAAAGCTGAGGGTGTTATGGAAAACACACATCCTCACATACCATTAAAAAAATCACACAATACAAGAAAAATCAAGTAGAGATCCAATGATCAGCAGAGGTTGGTTCATTTGAAAAAAATATATAATATTGCTCAAGCAGCAGAGAGGTCACAGTTCAAAAAAAAAAAAAAAAAAAAAAACAAACCTAGAGCTTAGATAGAGGAGTTACACAACATTTCCTGTATCAGAGGTTAAAACTGATATTAGATCTCAAGTATGGTGGACTGTCAGTGTCTTTATAATACAGAATATGTATCCTATCTAGCTTTCAAAATCATACTCTAGATTTCCACCATTATCAATTTCTCTCCAATCATGGTCAAAGATCGAGCTGAATTTTTTCCATATGTGTTTTGTTCTAGCAGGTTTCTTTCTACCCTTCTGTCAAATGTTTATGATGTGTTAGAGGGGGGAAAGTGTCTATTGACTTTAGAGCAGTCCTAATTGGATCTGAGAGGCACACAAAACTTTGGACTCAAGAACTGTGGCACTGAGATGTGGGGACAGAACAGGAGCATCTCCAACAAATAGTGGTATGGGAGAGACGCGGACATTTTCAGCCTACAATGAGTCAGAGAAAAACTGCTCTAGTTCATGGAATTTACAGGTATGAAATGTCAAAAAATCACTATGAAATTATTTTTGAGGTTTTTTTACAACTTAAATGTAAACGGTTTGTTATACAAAAATACCAAATTAATTACCTCCCTCTCTCTCTCTCCTTCCCAATTAGAGAAGGAATCATTTGACAAAAGGATACGTGTATAAATAAACCCAAGTCTTATTTCTATTTTAAAGTTATTTTTCTGGAGGCGGGGGTATTATACAAGTCATTCTTCAAGCAATATTTCTGTTGCTATTCTCTTCGTTGGCTCTGCTCTTTTTGTTCTTCATAATTTCACGTAGATCTTTCTTTATTTTTCCCCCAAATTAACCCATTCATCATTTATTATGGTACAATAGTATTCCATCACAATCATATGCCATGCCTTGTTTAGCCATTCCTTCATTTCTAGACATCCTTTCAATTTCTAGTTCTTTGTTACCACAAAGACAACTTTTAGTATCAACATTTAGTATCTGTTTTAAGACAGAAGAGAAGTTTTTTGTTGTTGTTTTTTTTTTAATCTAACATTCAGGATAGTTTCCCCCTTTTCCAGGAGAGTTCCAAAATATCTTAGAACATTGAGGTTCTTTCCTTTTCCCTGTTCGCCTTAGGAAATAAACCTATTATCAACAATGTCCCTGGGGCAGCTGGGTAGCTCAGTGGATTGAACCTAGGGAGGTCCTAGGTTCAAATCTGGCCTCAGACACTTCCCAGCTGTGTGACCCTGGGCAAGTCACTTGACCCCCATTGCCCATCCTTACCACTCTTCTACCTAGAAGCCAATACACAGTTAAAGGTTTTTAAAAAACTACAACAATGTCCCTATTGTCAGTTCAGAAGGTATGTTCAGTTTTATAACTCTTTAAGAATAATTCTGGATGGTTCTCCCAAATGGTTGAATCGGTTAAGATTAAAGAGTTTTAAAAATGAAAATTGATTTTTGTTCTATTTTTGACTTAGTCAAGATGACATAGATGAATGCTCTCCCATGATATATGTATCTAAATTTCTTTCTTGGTAACCTCACCCTTCAACTAAGTTCAGGAGACCCTGGCATTATCCAACTTTGTTTTTCCTCATTTGCCACCTGTTTAGGTCAAAAGTAGATTCATTCCTTTGTAATCTTGCCTACTGCCTACTCAACATGAATTTGAGTTATTTCCACCACATCTCTGCAGACTGCTCTTCACTATGTGCAGCTAATCCTATTATCTGAGGACTATTCCCATAACTCACATTCTATTTCCTCATTAAAATATCTGCCAATTACCTGGGTTCCTTAGTAGATGGAGAGCCAGCCTCAGAATCCAGAGGTCCTGGGTTCAAATTTGAGGTCAGATACTTCCAAACTATGTGACCCTTGGCAAGTCACTTAACCCCAATTGCCTTAGCCTTTACCACTCCTTTGCCTTGGATTCAACATTTAGTATCTGTTTTAAGACAGAAGAGAAGATTTTTTGTTGTTGTTTTTTTTTAATCTAACATTCAGGATAGTTTCCCCCTTTTCCAGGAGAGTTCCAAAAGATATACTACAGAAGGAAGATGCATTTAGATTTAAAAGACTCTGGTAGTTCTTTGGCTAACTGAGAAATGTTCAGCCTTTACTCAGGGAGTCTGTGGCTTCCTGCTTCCTCCAGGAGTGGGCATTGTATTGTACAAGATGCAGGGCTGTATTGTGGTATATGCTCATAATGGAATACTACTGTGCTGTAATAAATAAACAGGATGATTTCAGAAAAACCTACAAAGATTAGTATAAACGGATGCAAAGTGATGTGAGCAGAACCAGGAGAACATTATACACAATAATGACAATAATGTATGATGATCCACTGTGAATGATTTAACTGTTATCAGAAATGCAAAGATTTAAGACAACTCCAAGGGACCTCTGAAGAAAAATGCTACCCACCCCCAGAGAAGGAACTGATGAAGTCTGAGTATGGATCAAAAGATCCCTTTTTTCATTTTATTTCCTTTATGAGTTTCTTCTTATATGTGTGATATATGTCTTCTTTCACTACATGATGAACATGGAAACAAGCAATCAAGATAGCACATGTGAAACCTATATTAGATTACTTTCCATCCTTGGGTGGGACAGAGAAAATTTGGATCAAAAAATGTCAGAAAATTAATATCTAAAATTTTCTATATTTAATTTGGAATAAAGTGTTAAATTACATTAAAAAAGATTTACTACTATAATGTGGTTGATGAAACAGGGTCAGTTATGGCATCAGAACTTTGTAAGACAATTTCTTTGGTGAAGCTGGAATAGCACAAGAATTTCTTCTGGAATTAGAGGAATCTATACTATTTTCCAGTAGAGTTACTATAAGATGAGGGCCTATAGTACTTGGAAAGATTCTATATGAAAAGAAAGACCAGGGGCAGCCATCCAGGTAGAAGAGTGGGTAGAGTACCAGACCTGGAGTGGAGAGGAACTGAGTTCAAGTCTAGCCTCAGACATTGCATACCTATATGACCCTTGGCAATTCATTTAACGCCATCTGTCTAGCCTTTGTTTGTCCCTCTGCCTTGAAGTTGTTACTGAGACATAAAGATGTAAGAATTAAAAAGAAAAGAAAAGAAGCTCCCTAACAATCTTGATTGTGAACTCCACAAAGGAAAAGTCTTAATATTTGTATCTTTTCCAGAACCTACCATGTTTCCCTGTATACGCCAGAAGATCTTGCTCAGAAGCTATCAAAAAGGGTGGAATTATACTTTTACTAAATAATATAATTATGTAGTAGCAGAAGCCATTTATTGGGTTCCCTTGTGAAGCTTCAATGTCTGGATCTCATGGCAATTCCTTTGAAATTGCCCAGAGATTGATTGTCTGTCCTGTTACCTTGGATTAGCTAATAACCAACTGAAGTCTCATCTACAGACACTAGAGATTTGAAGTTTCTACAAACCCTCTTTTTTCTACCAGTCTTTGCTAACTTTCCTGGAGAAGCTTCATCCTTGCCCTTCTCTCTAGTATCTAAGGGTGGACTGGAATCACAAATGGTGTGTATCTGATCATCTGCCAATGGTTTAGCCTCAGTCAATTCTCCATGGCTGGAAACCATCTTGCTTTTTGCCACTTAAATTAGGCCATTCTCAAGAACTACTATGTCCATATGTGTATAACATATTCACCTCAAAGGCCTCTTATTTGTAGAATAAAGTCATCCATTGCAGAGGCTGTGACTTTACAATTCAGGTTTCAAAGCTTCCATTTTCATCAGGACGTTTAACTGTTTCCCTCCCAGCAGAGGGTAAATCCGTTAGGTAGGGACAGAAACAGATCATACCCTGCCTCTGCAAGAAATTAGCCACAAGAAGTCTGTAGAATATCTACTCCAAATATACAAAAGATGGTCAGCTCTCATTACCCAGAAGTCTCCCAGAGCTGCTCCACTGTCCCCTGGGGCAGTCACCATTGTAGGGAGCTTATCTTTCCTCTTGTCTATCCAAAGCTCTTTCCCCCAAGAGAGACGTCAAAGGCAGGGCTACTCCTGGGGAGAACAACTGTGACTTTTGTGGTTTACTGCTCATCCACCCAGTGTCTGCAGACTTTTGACCTCTTGCGTTGATAAACACTTAAACCTACTCAGGAATGTTGCCAGCTTAAAGCTATAATGCATTCACCCTCTCCCCTAAGTTGGAATGTAAACCAAAAAAAGTTTAGGGGGGAAAAAGACCCTTTGAGGCTTACTCAAGGTCTTTGGTCATTGAGAGAGTAGGTTGAGCCAATTTGCTGGTTATTGCTAATCTAACTAATAAATTGATCATGCTCAGAACCTTTTCTCTCAGTTTATCTTAATTTCAAATGGAACAGAGTACAGAAGTAGAAAGGACTGTAGAGGTAATCTAGCTCAAGCCCTTTGTTTTATAGATTAATCAGTGTGTCACCAAAGGTTGAACAAGTACAAGGTATAAGAGCTGGGACTTGAATTCAGACTTTTAGCCTTGAAATCTAATGTTCTTTTCTCCACTGTATAACATCACAGGCTCAAAGTAATATATTAGAATTAGGCAATGAGCTTTTGTTTTGGGGATATTCTTTCTCTAGTCTAAGTCTTCTTCACTCTTTTGTGTGTCTTGAATCACTTTCACAACAGGATCATGGTTTTCAATGCTTTGTCTTTGTGTAATGAGGATTTGGTGCCTGCCCAGAGTGCTCCTCTCCACATAGAGAAGTGTTGCTTCCCATTTGTTTTTATTAACTTTTTTTTTAATTTTGGTTTTCTTATTCCAATGTTTATAAAACCAAATAAAACCAGCATTTCCATATGCAAAGGACAAGAGGATTATAAATAAATAAAAGCACACATTTCTTAAGTTTAGCTTGTTTTTTCTTCAAAATTATATAATAAATCCCACATGGACCATTCAAAGCTTGCCTGCTTATCTGTTTTCTTCTAGATGCCCTAGTCCCTTCTTAAAAAACAAGCAAACAAACAAA
>NC_058132.1:645193399-645203304 GCF_016433145.1 Gracilinanus agilis | reverse complement strand
AGAGAGAGAGAGAGAGAGAGAGAGAGAGAGAGAGAGAGAGAGAGAGAGCTAGCTTGCCTCTAGACCCAGGCTCCAAGCCTGTCCACCTGGGTAGTATCTACCAGTGACTGGATTCCCTGGGTGGAGTCCCTTTTGTGCTCTGATGAGTCCTCAAAGGAAAATTTTAGTGGGAGACATTCCATGGCAGCACCTAGCATGGCACAGTGTCTGGCATGAAGAGATGCTTAATGATGGTTGATTTGACTTGACTCAGACACTTCAATGGCCCTAGGATCTCATCACTTTCTACTTTTGTGCTCATTACCAGCCAGAAGGTCACCACTGGGATTCCCCACAATGTGCTAGAAATTCTCCAATTTCCTCAGTCACTGGAAGGATCATGTTGGAGCCATCAGGCTTCCTTCCTGTCACCTCCTTGCCTTTGGCCAGCCTCATTAATTAATGAATAAACCAGTATTTATTAAGTCCCTCCTATGTGCCCAATCTATGTATCTACATCTATGCCAAGTGCTAGGGATAATACTAATACTAATACACAATAAACATCTCCTTTTAGGCTGCCAGGTGATTTCACAAATATCTCCTTTGATCAACAACCCCAGGAACAAGGTGTTATTATCATAGCTATTTTAAAGATGAGGAAACTGAGGCATATAGAGGCTAAATGACTTCTCTAGAGCCACACAGCTAGTGAGGATCTGAGTCCTGAATTGAACTCATGATCTTTTTGACTCCAGGCCTTGTGCTCTAGCCACTGTACCACATAAGTACAAAGACTGAAGTAATCCTCACTCACAAGTTTAGCCTCTAATGAGAAAGACAAGCACATATAATTATAAAAATATGATAGCATACATATGAATATATACATATTATATATTATGTATTATACTATAAATATATACATGTATAAAGTTAATAAATACATGTATATATACAATATGGAAATATACATATAAATGCATATATAAATATATGTAATAAATATGTATATAATATATTAACTATTTTAATTATATATGTGTGTGTATAGGAGAGAGAGAAAGAGAGAGTATGAGAGAAAGAGGATGAAAGAGAGAGAATTAGAGAGAAAGAGGGGGAGAGAGACAGAGAGAGAAATTGAAAAGGATGGGAAGGAAACAGCATTTTAGGGCATCAAGAAAGCTTTCATGCCAAGGATGGTGCTTGAGATTTATGGTGCTTTCTTTAAGGAGCAAAGGGCCTCAAGGAAGAGGAGGATGAGGAGGACAAGAAGGAGGAGGGGCAAAAGCTGCAAGGAGAAGACTTTCCAGGCTAGTGGAAAGGCCAGTACAAAAGTGTGAAACCGAATCTTCTCTTCATGTCAGATCTCTTCCATGATGATGCCATTTATGCATGTTCTTCAAAGTTTCTCATTGGTTGGGAGTTGCCTGCTTCCTTCCACCCTCTGCCTCTGTTGTCCTCTGTGTGATATCTCTGTTCTTTTGGAAGGATGCCTAAATGCTGAGATCAGTGTAACTCCTGTTCTTTCATATAGAAACTCAGAACACAGATAAGTGATGAAGAAAACATTCTCAAGTGAAAATTAGACTTGTTGGTTTGAGAGAAAATGTAACCAGGAGAGCTGAGGAGTACTCCCAGGCTCAGTTAACTGGGATACTTGGCTGACCCATTGGACCACATTACTGTGGGGAAGGAAGACTTCTGCCTTCAGAAGACATACCTCTCCGCAGTTCAACTTTTCTTTACACGAGGAGAGAGCAAAGACTAACCATGTAGCTGGAGGAAGTACCAGCTTTGAGAATTCAGAGGCCAGAGTGAGCAGGCTAGTGAAAGAGGGCACGATCATGGTAGCAGGCCCAGCCATGGCTAGATGGAGCCTGTCCCAAGATCTTATTAAACAAGATATAGATCTGGGTTTGCAAGTCCAGAGAACTCATCCCTGTGGTCTGATGTCCCGAGATAAGCGCAATTTTAAAATGTTCTTTACGTGCAGTGATCTGTCTCAGTGGACAGAATGTCTCCCCTCTGCCTCAGATCACACACTTCCTGCACTTGAGGAATTTGAGTTTGACTCCCTGGGTTACACATTTTCTCAATGCACTTAAGGAATTTGTCACTGGGCCGCTCTTCTTGTCATTGGTGAATCACTCTTTTGAGTGCAAAATATTCAGGGAACTTGAGAATATTTTCTTCTCTTAAAACACACACACACACTCACACACTCACACACACGCACACACACACACTCACACACACGCACACACACACACGCACGCACACAACACACACACAACACACATTTATTTTTGTTCTTACCAAGATCATTGTTCATGCATAGCTCGATCCATGGAATAGAAACCGCATGAAGAGTACAAAGACCCGAGTTCTCATCTTGGGTCAATTTGCTGACTAGCTCGATAACCGTAGGCAAATACACCTTTTTGAAGCTCATTTTCTTCTTTGGAAAAAAAATGCATTAGATAGCCCCTGTCATATTCCTCAAGCTTTCTCTCCACCCTTCCTCCCTTTTTCTATTCTTTCATCTTTCTTTTCCCCTTCTTCTCTCCCCTCCCTCCTTCCAGTTTCTCCCCACCTCTTCTGCCCCTTGCTCCCCTCTGCTCTTCTTTATCTCTGTACCTTTGCATCCTTCTCTCCTCTCCATTCTCATCTTCTCTTCCTGCTTTTCTCCCTCCTCTTCTTCACCTTCTCCTCTTTTATTCCTGTCTTCTAATGATTTAGAAATGGAATGCAACTAATGGCACAAGCATGCAGTGGGGTCTACATACGAAGTGCTCTGTAAACAACAGCAAAGTGCCACATAAGGCCCTCATGTAATTGTGGGAATTCTGTCACCTCTCAGTTTATCTCATTGCTCTATTCTCTTCTCACTTCAGCAGGTCTGAGTTTCCAGAGCTGACTATCACCATAGAGTTATATGCAAATTCTCTCAGAGTCCTAGGGATAATCCCAATGAGGAAAAATATACTTCCCCCACTCATCTACTTCTTAAACCCCATCAATGTGTTTTCCATCTACATGACCAGTCACTCACATGGCATTATAGCTACAAAGTGAGTAATATTTACATGACCATGGAGGCAGCTGGGTAGCTCAGTAATTTGAGCTACCCAGGCCTAGAGACAGGAGGTCCTGTGTTCAAATCTGACTTCAGACACTTCTCAGCTGTGTGACCCTGGGCAAGTCACTTGACCCCCTTTGCCTAGCCCTTACCACTCTTCTGCCTTGGAACCAATACACAGTATTGACTCCAAGACGGAAGATGAGGGCTTAAAAAAAAAGAGCCTATCATGGAGTTCTCTGCACACTGCAGGTACTGAATGAATGAGTGAATGACTACATAGACCCAATTGATCATTTGGTTCATCTGCCTCATTTGGCAGAGAAGGAGATGGAGGCACAGAGAATAAAATATTTACATGACCAGCCATTCACAGCAATGACATTTTTAGACCTTTAACAGAATCATTTGCTTATTAATAAAGAGAAAGAAATAATAATATTATAGATGCTAACAATAGATAGATAAACAAATACATTTTGGTAAAACAGAATATATGACAATTCAACTCTAAATACTCCTCCTCTCTTGAAGTGATAGTCTTCCTGTTTTTAAAATTACTCCTTTCTAACCCTCAGCCTTAGATTATTCTGATCATTCACTACCTTCATTTCTATATACATGCTGCTGAATGAAGGTGGAGAAAAACATACAACTCTTCCCACTGAGTCCAAGAAACCTGTATTACAAAACCTGAAATGGGGCCCTCACTGCTGTTAGGCAATCCTATTAAACTTCTCTACTACAGCTCACTGTCCCACTCTCTATAGTGGTCCTGCCAAACCTTTCTCATCCCTTGTCAAACCTCCCATAGTTCTCCTTACTTCCAAACTAAGTCTCATCTAAGATGTGGTCTCTTCTCATTAGATTGTGAACTCCTTAAGGGCAAGGATTATCTTTTGTCTGTTTTGTATTCCAAGTGCTTAGCCAAGTGCCTGGCATATGGTAGGCAGGTAATTAAGGTTGATCTACTGATTCACATATAAATCCAGGTCACATTCTTCCCCTGATAGGCTCAGAGACAATGGAGAAGATTGGGCACACGCTTATGGGAACCAAGATGCAAAATGTATGAGGTGGAAAAGCCCATGGCTTCAAGGAACCTCACAACTCAAAACTGATATTTCCAATGGTATTTGGGGCACACAAAATCACTGCTTTTACTCCTTGCTTGACTAATTCTCAACACTCCTCCACTAGGGAAATCTCTTCTCTACTCAGATATAGTCTTTAAGCTTTTTTCAATTAACCATCAACTTTAAAAGTCTGTTAAGAAAAAGTTGACTTTTTAATATCTATAGTAGATCTTTTTAAGCTGGTGAATTGCAAAGTTCATCATGCCAGCTATTTCTGGGTAATAGAGACTTGTCCAGCCAGTTATTTACTTACCCAGAATCTCTTAGTCCCTAACTTGGCTTTACACCTTAAGCTTTCTCACCTGGATACCAAAGTAACTACAAAATCTTCTTTGTTTTCTTTCTTAAGCCAGAGATGGCAGCAGAGAGTAAAGAAAGTTAAAAAAAAAAAAAAAAGAAAAGAAAAAGCTTCACCCTCTGGAGACTGTGGCCAATGATGTCGTTGTATCCAACCAATCAGATTCAACTGAAGCCTTCTTTTCTCTGACTGCTTCTATTTGAAGGTGATATTATTATGCCTTTGCCTTTCTTCAGGCTCCTTTTCCTGATACTGTATTTTATGATGCCAATTTAATAGCTTAAATGGCAACATTATGACTCACTCTCATTCCTCTTTTACTTTAAAAGAAAAAAAAAGGAACTCCTCAAATTTCCCCTTTCAGACATATAGCCTTTTTTTAAACCACACATATCTTCAAATGTTTATATTATTTCTCATTTTCTTACATTTATTCATTAGTCATAAAATATGTTTGTGCAAATGAAGTACCCATTATGCCTTACTGACTATGGATGTCTTTGGAGTCTTCTATTTCTTTGCAATTCATCCATCCATCCAACCATCCATCTATCTGTCTGTCTGTCTGTCTATCCATGTATCCATTCATCTATCTATCTATCTATCTATCTATCTATCTATCTATCTATCTATCTATATGTCTATTAGTCTATCTTTCTATTTATCTATATAATACACACACACACATATATATAGTTTTTAATAAATAAAAAAAACTTCACTCTAAAACATCAAATTTTCCCCACACAAGTGAGGTACAACTCCACATGTAGCAAGGTGGCCCAGTAGAGAGGGTGCTGGGCCTGGAGGCAGGAATCTGACTTCAGACACTATTGCCTGTTTGACCTTGGGAAAGCTCACTTAACCTCTGTCTGCCTCAGTTTGCTCATTTGTAAAATGGTGATAATAGTAACACCTACCTTGTAGGGCTGTTATGAGAATCAAATAAGTTAATAATTGCCAAGTTCTTAGCCTGGTACATGCCACATAGTAAATAGCATATAAATGATAGCTATCATTCTCATCATCACCATTATTGACAAATTCTGAGACTTCACTTCTATCCTACTGTTAATTTTCTCTCCAAAATTGTCTAAAATCCCATCCGAAAGCTTTCTTAGATACATATTTAGGTTCTTTTGCAGCTTATCCTAAGTACCAAAATGTGAAAAGTCTGGAGGAAGACATGGATAGAAATCCCAGAGCATGGGCTGGCACAGATTGGCAGCAATCTACCTCATTGGAAGGAATTTCATAGATCATGACATCATAGGTCCACTGTGTGTGCATTATGTAAATTGCTTTGTAAAATGTAAAGTGTGAAGTAAATGTGAACTTTGCTTCCTAGACTTTGGGCTGTTTCTTCAGTCAGTAGAGTAAGATGGGCTTTCCTTTTTTTGATAACTCAACAAATGAACTGTGTAAGAATGCTATAAGGATATTAGCATCACAGGTCAAGGGGTGGTATGAAAAATATATATGGAGATATGGAGGCACCAGGGATGTTACAATAAATTTAATAGTTGTGGTACACACACTGGGTTGTAGGAGAGACGGGACCAGGATAGGGATACCAGAGTTCACTGGATTAACACAGGAATGGCAGTTGGTCTTAACTGTCGCCCAGCTCTCTCTAGGCCAGAGTCTAGAAACCAGCAGGTAAGGTAAAAGGGTTTAATAGTTTTAATTATATTTAACTAAGATAGAGGTGGGAAAGGGATTTCTATACTTAAAACCTATTGGGAAAAACCACAGGGCAAGGGGAGGACTTCTCTACTCTAATCTTAGTGATCTAGCAGACAGGGCCAAAGGAACAGTGCAGGAGTCACTGTGAAGGCTTCAAAACCTGGTTCCAGCCAGGCTTTGACCAGCACAGCTTAGGGCTGAGGGTGGCTTTGGGGTTTCTCACAGTAATCCACCAGTGATCTCAGGATGTCAAAAGCCAAGGTATCCAAGTAGAGAGAGCGTGCTTGAGATGCTGTCCACCAGATCCCAAACTTCTTCTCCACTTGGGTGCAGCTCTGTAGGTTCTTGTCCCCTTGCTAGATGTCACCACCACGCAGGATCCCAGGGAAATCAGGATGCAGGCTGACATCTCCCAGGGCTAGCCACAGTTTATGCCTACCCCTAATGGAGTCTCTCTCAGGGAACAAGCACCTCCTTCTTGCTCCTTCATTCCATCTTGGAATGCTCCAGCCTCCAGTCCTTCCTGCTAGGTCAACCTTAATACTTAATTACTAACTAATCTTCCTCACAACAGTGGAGAGGACTCTGAAAGTCTTGAAGACCATCAACCCACCCATTTTGCAGATAAGGAAACTGAGGTGTAGAGAGTCTAAATGACTTCTCATGGTAACACACAATGTCAGTAGTGCAATTTGAATCAAATTCTCTTGAATCCAAAGCCAGGGATCTTTTCCTAACCCCCATTCCTAAATCTTGTTTCAGAAACTTTAAATTTTTTAAATACCCTTTAAAGCCATTTATCTTTCCTTAAAATCTTGTTTCTAGGTGAGTTTTCCTTTGAGCCAGTGTGGGATCTTCCCTTAAGTGAGCTACCCCCACCAGCTCACCCTGCTTCCTTTGTTGTTGAGTTGCTTTAGGCTAGGTAACCTCTGCCAAGATGGTGGTGTGATGCCAGGCTGGGGGCTGTTGATCCTCTGCTGGGGCTCATGAAAATTCCCTTCTAAAAGCCTTCAGACATATCTAATTGTTGGTAATTTTAGAAAAGGAAAAAAAAATAAAAGAAAAAGGTAAGCCACAGATGCAATTTCTGGCCATTTTTGTGCCCACATTATTTTCCTTCCCAGCTAATCCTTCATTTCACCTGGCCTCTGTTTATCACAGCAGCAGCATTGCTCAATTCTGGGCTAATTAAAATGTTTACTGAGGGTGGATATTTGGCCCTGTTAAACCTTCAAGCTCCCCACTGTTTTCCTGGCTCCTTAATGCCAGCCTTAATTCTATAATTTTCCTGATTCTGTGTCTCCCACACACGCCTTTTGGGGGAGAAATAGTTCTTTTCCCCTACTTAATGAGTCAGGCATTCAATTAGATGTGGAGAGCTCTGGAGTCCTAATCCTTTCTCTTCTTGGAATCCTTCTTGAATACTTTAAAGAGCAATCGTTGTATTCTTTCTAGACTTGTTTTCCCACTTGTCAAATTCCCCTTCCTCGCTGTAATAAGCAATGAACAAAGACTCTGGGAATATTATGTCATCTTTCAAGATGCCTTGAACATAAGGAAGGAGCAACTAGATGTCTCAGGAGACAGGAAGTCCTAGGTTTATATCTGGCCTTAGGCCTTTCTTAGCTGGGTGACCCTGGGCAAGTCACTTAACCCCCATTGCCTAGTCTACCACTCTACCACTCTTCTGCTTTGGAACTAATACTTGGTATTGATTCTAAGATAGAAGATAAAAGCTTAAAATAATAATAATAATAATAATAATAACAACAACAACAACAACATAATTAGAACAAAAGAGAAAATTTCAGATCTCCTTCATAGCTTTGTTCAATTGTTTGCAATTGTCTCCCATTTCCCATGACACTATTTGGTGGTTCCTTGGAAAAGATGCTGGAGTGGTTTGCCATTTCCTTCTGCATTTTACAGATTAAACAAACAAACAAACAAACAAACAAAACCTGAGGCCAATAGGGTTAAATGACTTGCCCAAGGTCACATAGCTAATAAGTATCTGAGGTCCAGTTTGAACTCAGGTCTTGCTGACTCCAGACCTGGCACTCTTACTGTGCCACTTAGCTGTCCATGGTTTAGTGAAGACTATTTGATGAGCCCTAATACTGTTTTATGTTAATAAAATGTTTCAATTATCATTAAATGCATTTTTATTAGGCCCATAGTAGGTCCACAATAAATGCTTATAGATCACTTAATTGCTTCTTCCTTCTCCCTGTCCCTGCAAAGGAAGTTTGTCATTGTCCTCCCAGTTTCCCAGGTGATTGCCTTCATCTCTGACCCTTTAACATTGGCTTCTTCTTGCTCAGAAACCTGAGCAAGGGTCCAAGGAGCTCAAGAACATCAAGCTCTCAGCTTCTCCCAGAGCCCAGGCCATGCTGGGTTATTTTTTGAGAGCAGGTCACCATAATCAGAAAGGAAAAAAATTCCAGCCCAACAAAAATTGGGCTAAACCTGCAAGAAAGGAGGTAGCTGGGGAGAAAGATTTCATAGGAAAAGCATGAAGACCGGGAATGTCATCGCCCTCTCCTCCTAGTTCCCGAGAAGCCATGATCATCTGGATGACATTACCCAGACCTGAGCCAGTGTGCCAGAAACTGATAAAGGATGCGGGAGGGTTGGCAAGCGGGTAAACATTTTGGCTGGCTGGGTGGGGTTGGTTGGCTTTTTCTACCTATTAGCCATAGAAAGAAGAATCTGGCAGTGATTCCACTCTCTGGGCTACTTCACAAATACATTGTCTGGGCTGACAATCCTTTCCTTCATGATGTTTTTTTTTTCTCCTAGCAGCCTCGTCTTCACTGCGGACAATTGCTGGTGCCTTGTCTCACACTGTAATCAGCACCTTCTCTCCTCCCGGCCTGGCTGCCCCGACCATTTCTGTTTGTGACAAACTGTTGTTCAGTTGTGGCCAGACACCTCCTGTCTGCTCCCAGCTCTGCCTTTTCTGACTAATTCTTGTGTTTTTGCAAGCCCTCACATGGCTGATGGCCAATGCCATCCCTGGTCAGGCTGCAATCTGTGACCAACCAGCCTGGGAATAATTCCAGAGCCCAGCCCATGCTCTCCCCAAATTGAACGTTATTGCCCCAGGAGGCATCATACACTTGTAGAATTCCAGCAGAGGTAACTGAGCCTCGAAGGTTAGGTGTATTGGGTCTGGAGTTAGGAAGATCTGATTTCAAATCCAGTCTTAGATACTTCCTAGGTTTGTGACATTGGCCAAGTCATTTAACCTCTGTAAGCCTAGCCTAGGGGGATGGAGTGGATAGATGACCAGGTCTCGAATCAGGAAAACCTGAGTTTAAATCTGACCTCAGGTATTTCCTAGCTGTGTGACCCCGGCCAAGTCACTTCACTTCCAGATGCCTGACAAAGAGATCCACTGTATGTTCTAAAGAAGAAAATGGCAAACCATTCCACAGTCTTTGCCCAGAAAACTCTATGGATAGCTATGGTCCATGAGGTCATGAGGAACTGGACATGACTGAACAATGTAAAAGGGGAAAAGGGATTTTTAGTTGGATATTAATATTTAAAGGTGTGGTCACCAAGAATTGAATACATTTCAATTAGAAAAATGATTTTAGAAATTTATTTACAAAATATAAGAGGAAGAGAGAGAGAGAGAAGAGAGAGAGAGAGAGAGAGAGAGAGAGAGAGAGAGAGAGAGAGAGAGAGAGAGAGAGAGAGAGAGAGAGAAGAGAGA
>NC_058132.1:645180123-645193377 GCF_016433145.1 Gracilinanus agilis | reverse complement strand
AGAGACAGAGAGAGAGACAGAGAGAGAGAGTGGAAGCAGAGAGATGAGAAAGAGGGCAGGGTAAGCGATCCAGCTTCAAGAATTAGACTGTGTACTCAATCCCTGGCTTTACTCCAGCAGGGCTCCAGAGGTCCCAGCCAGAGAGCCTAATGTCAGATAACAAAGGGTTTAGCCACAAGGGCTTCTCCCAATCAAGGGAGCCTCCTCCAGGGAGGCTAAGGCAGTCAGCCTTTTTCATTCGCCACATGGAGTTCTAATGGAAAGATTTATGAACAGTCTCGCCACGTTTAAGATCCTAGCCAGAACTTCTCCAGGTCCAGTTCCAGGCCAAAGAGTGAGTCCAAGATCCCAACTAGCACTCCTTCAGGTCCAGTCTCAGGCCAAAGAGAGAGGAAGTCACTCTTGCACATGTGGGGTAGAGACCTCCCAACTTGTGAATTAAGTGAGGATGTTCTCACCTTTGGTGATTAGATTGAGGATAGGCAGGGCAGATTTAATTTCATTATCACAACAATGGTGATTCCAGCATCATAGACTTAGAGCTGGGTGGGACCTTGGTGACCACTGAGGTGAGGCCCCTATCCACTGGGCTGAAATGGCACAAAATCCTATTTTTAGGAGCCTGCAAGGTTGATAAAGTACTGTGAGCCCATTATGCTCCTGGCTCTCAAAGCAACCTTCTAAGCCTGGTGCACTATTATTGTCCCACCTCTGAGGCTCAACAGCTTGGCCAGGGTCACACAGCTAGTGATAGCCTCGGGAGATTTGAACTCCTGTCTTGTTGATTTCACATTCTGTTCATCCTCTGCCTGGTTGCTCTCACCTCATCCATCAGATGGTCCTTCTTGGATCTGTGCTAAAATACAAGGAACCAACTTTTGAAGCAAGTATTTGTTCATTGGGCTCGTAGCTTAGATTCTCTCTGCTCAATCTGGGAATGAATCCAGAAGGGCCTGCTGTGGCCCAGGCACCATGCTAAGCCCTGGGAAATGCCAGAAATGGGCCCCATCCTCAGAGAGCTTACATTTGAATGGAAGAAACAACGTCCACACCAACAAGGGCATTCAAGATACACACAGAAGAGACTCAAGGTCACATTCAAAGGGAAGGCCCCAGCAGCTGGGAGAACAGGGAGAGAATGGCCATAAAAGTGACATTTGAGGGGGACTCAAAGGAAGCCAGAGGTTCTAAGGTACCGAGGAGAAGAGAGAAGAGAGAGAATTCCAGGCACTTGGGGGACAGTCAACACAAAGGCATGGGGATGGGAAATGAAGTGTGTATAAGGAATGATAAGAATCACAGGGTGACTCAGTAATGGGTTGAATTTAGTGGAATTCAGGAGAGCCAGTTGTTAAATTGTCGGTACGATTGTCTACATCTTGGAAATTGGCAAATACTACCAATTAGGTCTTGATTTATTTATTTTTTTTTTATTGTCTAGGTTTAAGAAAGTAATGGAAAAAATGTTAATAAAGCACATTCAACTTGTGCGTTGTCTATACATTTTCTCCTCAGAGTTAGTTGTTAAACATTTATCAGCACATTTATGGTTTGTATTGCTAGAAGGGTAATAGGGTACAATAAGGCTGGAAAGATAGATGCTGGGAAGGATTGTGAGTGTCAAACGAAGTGATTCTTATTTTATCTTACAGGTAATGGGGAGCTTCTGAAGTTTATTGATTTGGGCAGTGACTTTATCAGTGGTATGGAGCGATGGAAAGAGGGAGCCCTCTTCATTCCTGAAATGTTAGAGGAGAAAACTATCAGGAACATACACATTTCATAAAACCAACAATAAAATCTCAGAGATGAACTCCTTGGGCAGAGAGAGTTCAGGTTGGTTCTTCTTGTATTTTTTAAACTCTTATCCTCCATCTTAGAATCAATATCATGTATTGGTTCCAAGGCAGAAGAGCGGTAAGGGCTAGGCCAAGGGTCGGCAACCTTTTTGGCCGTGAGAGCCATAAACGCCACATTTTTTTAAAATGTAAATTCGTGAGAGCCGTACAGTGCTCACAGAAAGAGCCATACATTGCCGACCCCTGGGCTAGACAATGGGGATTAAGGGAATTGCCAAGGTTTAGACAACTATAAAATATCTGAGGTCAGATTTGAACCCAGAACCTCCTGACTCTAGGCCTGGCTCTCAATCCACTGAGCCACCTAACTGCCCCCTTGGCTAATTCTTATTTTTTTTTGAAACCCTTATCTTCTGTCTTAGAATTGCTACTGTGTATTGGTTCCAAGGCAGAAGAGTGGTAAGGGCTAGGCAATGGGGGTTACGTGACTTGCCCAGGGTCACACAGCTAGGAAGTGTCTGCAGACAGATTTGAACCCAGGACCTTCCCTCTCTGGATCTGGCTCTCAATCCACTGAGCCACCTAGTTGTTCCCTTAGTTCTTGATGAGTAGATTGGAAGAGAATCAGTTAACTATAGAGATTCAGGTTTTAATTTGTGCCACACACATCCTCACAAACACACACACACACACACACATATATACAATCACTCCCACACACAGGCACATACACAAACACATAGTCATACAAAAAGGCACACACAGGGAGGCGGGGAAGCAGGAGGGTCTCAGGACAATGGCAGCTGTTCAACGCTTGTAACTTAGTGTGGGTTGTCAAGACAGGAGATGTGGCTGCCCATTCTCTAAACAGCTTAATTAGACTCCTTAGGAAGACTATGCTGGGCAATCAAAATACTCACTTGATGCTTGAATTCCATCTGCCAAGAATGAAAGCTGGCCCTGGGCCGGGCTCCAAAGTCTATATCCAGCTGAACAAGAGGCCAGCATTGGCTCAAAGGGTTGGCTCCACTGAGCCCAATGCCCACAGACATTGTATTCAAAGGCAGCACAGTCTTCCTGGCATTTCTTCAGTCAGACTCCCATCTTTGCCAAGACTCTGAAAGTCCATTAGAGATTATTATCCATTTTAAATTACCCAAGATTCATCTTACCTCTAATCAGAGCTGGTTGTCTGTTGGGTTCTTTAGGTGGCTCAAAGTCTGTTGGAAACTCCCTAATTAACACTAATTGGAGAAATGTACCTGTTTGAGAAGCTGGAATTAGGGAATATTTTTTAAAAAAGAAATGCATCTAGATATAGGCATTTGAGAAGCAGACAGGTGTCATGGTGGATGACAACATTGGGCTAGGAGTCAGGAAGAGCTGAGATAATATCCTGACTTAGACACTTAATAGCTGTGTGACCATGGGACAGCCACTTAATCTCTCCAAGTCTCAGTGTATTCATCTGCAAAATGGGCACAAAAATTGTCATTACCTCCATTATCAACTCTCTAAAAACAAAAGCCAAAATTATTGCTTGCTGGGATTTAGTAGGAGTGGGAGTGAACATGGAGCATGGACACACATAGATCATTTACCTGAATATAAATGAGTGCCTCTCAGGCTATCTAGTGCTGTCCATAACGTGAGCCAAGAGACTACCCCAGAAACATCCCCAACAAGTAGCCCTCCAGCCTTTGCTTGATGATCTCCTGGTCTTGAGAAGGTCATTGCTATTTCCCAGACTGTGATTCTCAGGAAGTTGTTTCTTTCTTTTTTTTTCTTTTTCTCTGACATCAAACTTGTATTTTCGTCTTGCTGCTTCCTCCTTCATTTCTTTCAGTTTTGCCCTGGGAGTCATGCTGAACAATTCAGAGCCTTCTTTCATATGACATCCTCTTTAGCTTGCCCCTTAATCATGTGAGCAACTCCTGGGCTTTTCCCTTAAATATGTGGTTGAGTAATTGTGAATTCTGATGATACCGATCCCACAACTCACACTGTGGATGAATGATGGAGACGGGACTGGCAGCTGTCCTCTCCTGAAAAGCTTCCTTCATATTTGCCTCTCTTCTATTCATCCTGGGGAGCTGCGAATAGGGAGGATCAGAAGGATTTGGGCCAATGGGCAGGTGATGACAGACCCTGGAGAATCATTAGCCTTAAAGATGTCTTCTGGCTAGCAACTGCACTGGATTCATTTCAGAATATCTACCCAATGAGTCCCACTTCTGCTTCCTCCTTTCCTCCCTCCCGCAGTTAGCTCATACTCATTAAGTGCCTTCAATGTGCCAAGGATTTTGCTAAATATGGAGGAGCTAAAGAAGAGGAACAAACAAAAATAAGAAAGAAAATCAGTCCCTGTTTCCAAGGACCCCCCCAATCTAATCAGCTCTCTGTTTATAACGATCCTCCCCAAACTTCTAGTCACAACCTTCAGACCACTGCTCACTTCTGCCATCAAACTACTTGATCAATTCTCTCCTCCCAACATTAACATGATTCATTTTTTTCTTCATGTAAATTCAGCTCACCAAGACATTCTTATGTACCAGGCAAAGTCCTTGATTCTTAGAACAGAAAGCTGAAAAAATAACATAGCACCCTTCAAGTAAGGTCCATTTTCTTGGAGCCAGACTTGAAGTACAGAGGATCTGCTTTCAAATCCCACTTTTGAAACTTACTACCTGTGTGACCATGTGCAAGTAATTCAACCTCTTAGAGCCTCAGTTTCTTCATCTGTAAAATAAGGGGTTAGACAGGACAGCATCTAAGTTCACTTCCAGCTTTAGAGCTATGAACCTATTGTGATATTGAAATTTGGGAGTCCGTGAACTAATTTTGAGGTCCCTGATCTAAACTTCCTGTGGACATTTAGATCTCTTTTAAACTACATTTCCCATGATTCCTGGATTATGTAAATGATATAGGCAATTACCTAATAACATAAACAGAAGGTTAAATAGGGAGTGCCGGGATTGGTACTTCTTCTTTTTCTGCAATCGTGGAGCAGCAGGAGGATGGGAGGAGCTGGTAAATGGTGGGTCCCTTTAAAATAACTCAACAGGCAAGTGGCTTCATTTTTCTAAATGGCTTTCAATAAGCCCTTTGAAACCATGATATTTTTAATTTTATCACTCCATCTTAATTTTATTTCTTACACTATATGTCCTACAAAGTCTAGTACTACATTCAAACTTTCCAGAGTGGATGGAAACACAAGGTTAGATGGCAATGAAGATAGGATTAACTCTCCCCTACCCAATTTTAGATTTAATCATCAGAAGTATATATACTCCCACATTTACTTAAGTGAAGGGAGGTCCAAAACCCACGTGCTAAACTGGGTTGACAACTCAGAAACAACTGACTGTCCCTTGGGCAGTCCTAAGAAAATTCTAAAAGTGAGATTGGTTCACGTAAAGTGGAAGGAAGGCACAGGAAGTGAATAAGGGTCTTTAAAAGTAGCTGCAACTTCCTGTGACCAGCTCTTTTTCCTTTGAACCTGGCCTCCGAGGGGCTCTGGCTTGGTACCTTGGACTGCTTCTGGTAAGACTGCTCTTGGTTCTCCTCTTTGGACTGCCACATGGGTGAGTGAAAAGGGCTGACTCCTTTCCTGGCTCTTGAAGGGACTAGATTCCAGAGAGACCCCATGTCTTAGAGGAGACCTTGTGGCTGGAGTCCTTGTTTTATTCAACCTCCAACCTCCAACCCATGGTCCTCCAGTGGAGAGTTAACAAGCCCTGCTTGATTCGAGCTAAGCCAGAGTAATGATCTAGTGTGATAGAATAGATACCTTCTCTACACTCTCTCTCATTTCTCTACTTTTACTCTTTCCTTCAATTTTATAAGCAAATAGTGCTAAAAAGTCATTTGACTTGAGATATAGTAATTTTGGTGACCACATTTCTCTTATATTTAGTCCAACCTTAATTTTTAATCCTCACATGGTCAGATAGGCAAAGGGGAAGTGTGGGCACAAAGGTAGTTGGCAGAGGGGATGAGGTCACATTCTGACTATGAAAAGAACAGGACTATAGCAAAAAGACACACAGCAACACTTTGCTCCCCCCTTGTTTCCTGTCCCATAGTCTGTTATGTCACCCTTTCCAGTAATTTTAATGAACTAACAGACCTTTCTGCTTGTTGTAGTGATGACATTTTCAGTCATGTTTAACTTTTTGTAACCCCGTGTTGGGTTTTCTAAAGTTATTTTACTTTTCCAGTTACAAGGAATGGCTGATAATTTTAAATAAATAAAAATAATTTTCAGCATGCACTTTCTGAAATTATAAGATCCAAATAATCTCCCTCTCTTCCTCCTCTCTCCTATCGCAGAAGTGGCAAGGAATTTAATCTGAGATATACATGTATTATCATGCAAATGTATATCCATACTGGTCATTGTTGTAAGACAATGCTCTTATAAATGTTCTTATAAAATCAAAACTCATTTGAAGTTTTCTTCACAAAGATACTAGAGTGGTTTACTATTTCCTTCTCCTGCTCGTTTTACAGATGAGGAACTAAGGCAAATGGAGTTAAATTATTTGCCCAACTAGCAAGTGTCTGAGGCTGGAATTGAACTCTAGAACTGTGCTATCAGGAGTGAAGCAGAGATTGCCCATCATCACCACTACTATTTAATATTGTACTAGAAATGCTAGCAGTAGTGATTAGAGAAGAAAAATAAATTGAAGACATCAAAGTAAGCAATGAGGAAACTAAACTATCACTCTTTGCAGATGACATGATAGAATACTTAAAGAATCCAAGAAAATCAACTAAAAAACTAATAATCAATAACTTTAGCAAAGTTTCAGGGTACAAAACAAACCCACATAAATAATCACCATTCCTACATGTTTTCAACAACAGCAAGAGTTAGAAAGAGAAACTCCATTCAAAATTACTCTAGACAAGATAAAATACTTAGAAATCTACTTACTAAGACAAATTCAGGAATTATATTAACATAACTACAAAACACTCTTCATACAAATAAAACTAGATCAAACAAGGGAAAAATCAATTGCACATGGGTAGGAAGAGCTAATATAATAAAAATGACAATCCTATCCAAATTAACTTACTTATTCAGTGCTATACCTATCAAACGACCAAAAAACTTTTTTATAGAATTAGAATAAAATTATTATGAAATTCATCTGGAAGAACAAAAGATAAAGAATATCAAGGGAAATAATAAAAAAAATGTGAAGGATGGAGGCCTAGTTTTACCAGATCTCAAACTATACTATAAATCAGTGATCATCAAGACTATATAGTGCTGGATTAGAAATAGAAGGGTGGATCAATGGAATAGACTTGGAGTAAATGATGGTAGCAAAATAGTGTTCAATAAACCCAAAGATCCCAGCTTTTGGGGCAAAAACACATTATTTGACAAAAAAAAAACTGCTGGGGGAATTAGAAAACAGTTTTGGAGAAATTAGGCTTACATCAACATATACCTATACGAAGATTAACTCAGAGTGGGTAAATGACTTAAATATAAAGAGGTGTCATATTCAAACTCTGGAAGTTGAGAGCCTCACCTTGATTGACAGATGAAGATGGTTGGAGACATCAGAATGTTCCCAGATGCCATGAGGACAAGAGGAAAGGCAGTTGGCCAGAGGGTATAAATACCCTGAAAGCCTTCTGAGAGGGGCTTTTGCTTTTGGCTTTGGCTTTTGATTTTGAAGCCCTGGCCTGAAACCCTTGACTTAAACATTAATCTGATCTTGGACATTGATTGACCTGTGGGTCTGACTGTGGATCCTTTGGTTCTCTCTGAATTCCCCCTAGATATTTAGGCATCTAAACCATCCCTAGATATTTAGGTATTCCAAGCCAGGGGGAGGGGGAACCGGGAAGTGGGTAGGAGAAGAAGCAGAGGGTGGTAAGGGAGGTATTTCCTGATGGCTGTAGAACTGGCATAACAACTAGCAGTAAGAAGCTGAGAGGGATCATCAATATCTGTATCAACCAAACAGATTGCTTACTCTAGTTTGGCTGTGGCCAAGCTGAGCCAGAGGAGGTGAAGAACAAGAGCTCCAGCATTACTGAGCAGCCTACAGTCCTGAGGGATTAGTGTCATAGCCTTTAGTGACAGGGTCTCCTATCCCCAGTCCATTCCTGATCATTCCTTTCCCTTATTAACTTCTGTAGATAAAGATTATTGAGTACCTTCCTTGAGTAGTTATTACATCACTACTCTGGGAAGGGAGCAACGCAGTCAGATGAACATTATCCAAGGCTAATAGAGCCCAATACTAATAATTAATCAGCCCCAGGTGGGACCTGAAAGGGTTATCCATCCACTGACCCTTAGGGATCCTGCCTGGGCACTGTTATCAAGAAGGGAAGTTATAATAACATCCAGCTGAGTGGCAGGACTCGGGTGTCCCTGCACTAGCAATCAAGGGAATCCATACACAGATTCCCAGATTAATATACTACTAATAACAAGCAGTAGTAAAGAAATCCCCTTCTCTTCCCTTTTATAACAGAGGGAAATCATAAACAAATTAGGTGACCATAGAAGAGTATATCTGTCAGATCTATGGGAAAGGAAGAACTTTAACACCAAGCAGGAGATCAAGTACACTACAAAATATAAAATGAATACTTTTGATTATATTAAAAAAGTTTCTGTACAAACAAAATCAATGCCAAAAATACCAAAATTAGAAGGGAACCAACAATTTTGGGGGAAATTTTTTATAACAAAAATGTCTGACAAAGGTCTTATTCTTAAATTTATAAGGAGTTAAGTCAATTGTACAAAAATCAAGCCATTCTCCAATTGAAAAATCGTCAAGGGACAGGAATGGACAGTTTTCAGATAAAGAAATCAAAACTCTCAATAAGCACATGAAGAAGTTTTCTAAATCTCTCATAATTAGAGAAATGCAAATCAAAGCAATGCTGAGGTACCACCTCTCACCTAGCAGATTGGCCAATATGACAGTAAAGGAAAATAATAAATGTTGGAAAGGATGTGGCAAAAATGGGACACTAATTTTATGTGCAAAGGGATTTAAAAGAATGCATGATATTTGATCCAGCCATATCACTGCTGGGTTTGTACCCCAGAGATAATGAGGAATAATACTTGCACAAAAATATTCATAGCCACACTCTTTGTAGGGGCAAAAAATTGGAAAATGAGAAAGTGTCCTTTGATTGGGGCATGATTGAACAAATTGTGGTATATGGTCGTGATGGAATATTATTGTAGTGTAAGGATTGATGATCTGGAAGCTTTCCATATGAACTGGGAGAACCTCAATGAACTGCTGCAAAGTGAAATGAACAAAACCAAAAGAACATTGAATACAGAAAGTAAAACATTGTGGAACAATCCAATGTAATGGACTTTGCTACTAGTAGTAATGTGACAAACCAGGAAACTCCTTAAATATTTATGTAAAAAAAATGTTATTGAGAGAATTGAGAGAAAGAACTATGTAAGTAGAAATGCAAAAACAAAACAATGACATTACTTAGCATATGTATGTATGAGTATGTGATTTGGGGTTTAAGCCTTTAAAAAAATCTTTCTATAGCAAAAATGAATAGTATGGAAATAGGTATCAAGTGACAACCTTTGTACAACCAGCTGGAATTGGCTCTGGGAAAGGGGAGAGAAGAGGGGAGGGAAAGAAAATGAATCATGGAAGCATGAAAATATATCTTAAAAAATTTTAAAAATAAACTGTGCTAACTAGTTGTCCTCTGCCTGGGACTTTCCTTATTGCTGTTTGTTTCCATGTTTCACTCAAAGATTGCCTTCAGTGAAGGCATACTCTTATTTTGGTGATGGTTTATAAAAAGCTATTGATAAAATCAGTAGTGTAGGTCTCAGACCATTAGGAGATCACTCAACTGTTCAGAAGGAGATTACAGGGGACCCTTTAGTGGCATTGAGAGAAGGAATTTGTTGCATTTTCCTTTGTGGTTGCCAGTTTAAGTCCTAGAGTGAAGAGAAAAAATAGCTTCCTAGAGCATGAAGCTATTGGAGAGCTATGGCAACCATTATCATAATTCCAGGGTAGGAAAGAAATCTTGTGGTTAATCACAGAAAAGAGGATAGGCCAGGAGAGCAGTGACCACAGCTTAGATCATATTACTTTAGAATAATTGAAGACTAACAGAACGCTCAGGACTAGGTCTGAAAGGGTAGCATCAAAAAAACAAAAACAAAACCTAAAGCATGGGACAGTACCCCCTCCATCCCAGGAGCAAAGCCCAATTAAAAGTCAAGAAATAGGTGGAAAAAAATGAGCAAAGGAAAACAAAAAAACACCTGGTAGTAGATTACTATGGTGATAGGCAAAGTTAAACTCAGAAGACAATAAAGTCAAAATAGCTAATCCAAAGTTTCAAAGAAAAGTGTTAATTGTTTTCAGACCCAAAAACAATTCATAGAAGAACTCATAAAGCATTTCAAAATTAAAATAAAATACATAGAGGAAAAATTGTGAAAAGAAATAAAAATAATGGAAGAAAACCATGGGAAAAAAGTCAACAGCTTGGTAAAGGAGGCATAAAAATTATTGCAGAAAATAACAACTAAAAAAAAGAATAGGTCAAATGGTAAAAAAAGGCACAAAAATTCACTGAAAGAAACATAAACAGAATTGATAAAAAGGAAAACGAGGAACAAAATTCACTGAAGAAAATAATATTAAAATTAGATTTGGGAAAGTGAGGTAGGTGTTCATGAGATATCCAAAAACAAACAGGGGCAAACTAGGTGGCTCAGTAATTAGAGGGCCACATTTAAAGGCAGCTGTTCTGGAATTCAAATTTGGCATCTGACACTTCCTAGTTGTGTGATCTTGTGCAAGTCACTTAACCCTGATTGTCTAGATCTTATCACTCTGTTGCCTTGGAACTGACGCCTAGTATTGAATCTAGGAAAGAAGTTAAGATTAAAAAAAAAAAAAGAAGAAACAATAAAAAAGAATGCCAAAAATAATAGAAGAAATAAATCATTGTAAAAACAACTGACCCAGGAAATAGGTCAATAAGAGAAAACTGAAAAATTATTGGACTACCTGAAAGCCATGATAAAAAAGAGCCTAAATATCATATTTTGAGAAGTTATCAAGGAAAATTGTCCTGCTTTCTGAAAACCAGAGTGTAAAATAGAAAAGTTTAAAATTCACTGCTCACCTCCTGAGGGAGATCTTGAAATGAAAATTCACAGGAATATAGTCAAGTTACATAGCTCCCAGGTTAAGGAGAAAATATTGCAAGCATCCAGAAAGAAGCAATTTAAATATTGTGGATCCATAGTCAGGATAACACAAGATTTAGCAGGTTCTATATTAAAGGATTGGAAAACCTTCAGTAAGACATTGGAGAGGGCAAAGGAGCTAGTACTTCAACCCAGATTAACCTACTCAGCAAAACTGAGTATGATCCTTCAGGGGAAAATTGGATATTTAATGAAAGAGGACTTTCAACCATTCCTAATTTAAAAAAAAAGTCAAATAGAAAATTTGACTTTTAAATACAAGACTCAAGAGAAGCATAAAAAGGTTAACTAGAATGAGAAATCATAAGGGATTTGATAAGGTTAAACTGTTTACATGTCTATATGAGAAGATACTTGTAACTATCAAGAACTTTATCATTATTAAGGAAGTTAGAAAGAATATACTTAGACAGAGAACACATGTCTGAGTTGATTAGGATGGGATGACATTTAAAAATAATAAAATTACATGATCAGAAAGAAGGAAGCAATAGGAGAAAGGGGAAGGAAGAAATAAGGTGGGGTGAATTATCTCACATAAAAGAGACATGAAAGAATTTTTACAGGGTAGGGGAAGTTAATGGCCTAGCATTCAATACTTACATCTTATTCTCACTGGAATGGCTCAAATGGAATAATATACACAGTTTGTTTAAAAATCTTTTGCAATTTATAGGGAAATAGGAGAAAAGGAGGATGAGAGAAGAGGGGCTTCTGATAAAAAGGAAAGCACACGGGAGTAGAGAGTGGTCAGAAGCAAAACAAACTTGAAAAGTAACAGGGGGCAGTTGGGTAGCTCAGTGTATTGAAAGCCAGGCCTAGAGATGGGATGTCCTAGGTTCAAATCTGACCTTAGACACTTCCCAGCTGTGTGACCCTGGACAAGTCACTTGACCCCCATTGCCTCCTACCCTTACCACTCTTCTGCCTTGGAGCCAATACACACTATTGACTACACGACGGAAGGTAAGGGTTTAAAAAAAAAAGGAATAGGGTGAAAGGAGAGAAAAGAGAGAAAATAAATAGGAAAACTAGGGTAGAGGAATATATAAAGTAATCATAAATGTGATGATTTTTTATTAATATAATTTAGTCACAAGCATCCCAACCCCCTTCCTCTTCTCTGTATCACAAAAGACATCATTTGGGAGACAGACATGTTAATGCAAATTAATTTTCATGTTTTTGCCTTTCAGTTCATTCTCTGGAAGTAGCATTCTCAATTTATTCTTCAAGTATTAAATCTGTAGCTGTTTATGATTTTCTATTGGTTCTACTCATTTTGCTGTTCATTATCTTATGTGATTCTTCCCCAATTCATTAAAATTAGATTCACCATTGTTTTATGGTGA
The DNA here is from genome assembly GCF_016433145.1 of Gracilinanus agilis. NCBI lineage: Eukaryota > Metazoa > Chordata > Mammalia > Didelphimorphia > Didelphidae > Gracilinanus > Gracilinanus agilis. The sequence goes on along the minus strand of NC_058132.1, from coordinate 645,180,952 downwards.
AGTAGTATGCCATCATAATCATATACCACAGTTTGTTTAGCTATTTCCCAATTGATGGGAATCTCCTCAATTTCCAGTTCTTTGTTATCACAAGGAGAGGTGTTATAAATATTTTAGGACATATAGATTTTTTTGATCTTCTCTGATCTCCATGAAAATAGAACCAGCAGTTATATTATTAGGTCTTTAGGTATATATAAGGTATATAATTCTCTGGGTGTGATTCCAAATTGCCCTCAAAAATGGTTGGATCAGTTCATAGCTCCACCATCAGTGTATGAGTGTCCCAGTTTTCCCACATCCCCTCTGACATTTGTGTCCTTTTGTCATTTGAACCAATCTAATGGGTATGAGATGTCATCTCAGAATTATTTTGGTTTGCATTTCTCTAATCAGTAGTGATTTAGAGCATTTTTTAATATATTATATATGACTTTGTTTTTCACTTGAAAATTGCCTGTTCATATCTTTTCCCCATTTATCAATTGAGGGAACAAAGTTCTCTCGATATTTTAGATGTGAGACCTCTATCCAAGAGTCTATCTATAAATTATGTCCCTGCCCCCGATCATCTGCTTTCCTTCTAATCTTGGCAAAATTTGTTTTATTTGTACAAAAACTATTCAATTTAATGCTCTCAAAATTCCCCATTTTTATGTCACTATGCTCTCCATCTCTTATTGACTCATAAATTCCTCTCCTACATAAGTGTGATAGGTATTACATTTCCCATTTTTTTCTAATAAAACAAACTGCTAGCTTTATTTATTAGCTTAATTGTTTTTGTATATTCAATTTTATTGATCTAACCTTCATTTTTTTTTTTTTT
>NC_058132.1:645161517-645172942 GCF_016433145.1 Gracilinanus agilis | reverse complement strand
ATATATATATATATATATATATATATATATATATATATATATATTCCTAAGACAGAAAATAGTTGTTGTTGTTGTTGTTGTTTTTAAGAAGTAATAATCATTAAAATTCAACAAACATCTCATAGGTAAATACCTCAATGGACAAAATCCTATGTTAGGGCATTGAGAATCTGAAGACAAAATCAAGAAAATGCTATCCTTCAGAGAGCATCCATTCTACTCGATGGCTCTGTATGTATGTGTGTGTATAAATATACCCAGATAAGGGTCATTCAAATTAGAGCATCTAATGAGAAGAAGGATGGAGCTAAAAGGAATGTTCTAGAAAACTTCAGAAATGGGAGAGGTAAGAACACACACCCAGTTGAGGAGGGGGTGGATGAGAATCAGGGAAAGCTTCATTATGAAGCTGAATGTTTGCTGAAGAAAAATAAGAAAATAAGGATCATGGAAGATAGAGATAATGATGGTAGATGTCCCAGCATGGTGGATGGTCTATGTGAATGCATAGAGGTGGGGAATTGCATGACAAGAAACACGCCAGAATCCCAACTTGTCTGGAATGAAGAATGCTTTAAGGGGAGTCTTAAGGCAGCTAGTAGCCCAATGGATGAAATGTCAAGCCTGGAGTCGGTATCTTCCTGAGTTCAAATCTGGCCTCAGATACTTACTAGCTGTGTGACTCTGGACAAGTCACTTAACCTTGTTTCCTTCAGTTTCCTTAACTATAAAATTAGCTGGAGAAGGAAATGGCCAACCACTCCAGCCTCTTCACCAAGAAAACCCCAACAAAATGGGATCACGAATAATTGAATACTACTGAATGACAAGGGCTACAATAAAGAGAAGCCATATGAAATAAATTTGGAAAGAGTCCAACTTTTGAGGGCCATTAATGCTGGTCTGAGGAGTTTCTTGTATATACTGAAAGCAATGGGGAGCTACAGAAAGATTTAGAGTGAGGAAGGGCCTTGTCCCTTTACCTCAGGGAGATAGTATTCTTTATATATAATGCTAATGAACTTCAATTCTCTCAAGTGCAAAAGGAAGATAATCACAGCTTTGGATCCTTTATCACAGGCTCAGGTGAAGCAATATATATTGACTACCTTATGAACCTTCAAGTCTAAAATAACAGCATTTAATTACAGTTTACAAAAGTTACCTCCAGAAGCCCTTCTAGTTAAATAGTTAGCTGGGAACATCTCCATTCTCCCTTCTCTTAAAAGTATCTGTGACAGTCTTTATTTATTACCCCTGAAATATTTCCTCATATAGTCTTCCCAAGTGAATCCTCTACTGTAAACAAGAAAAAAGGATTAAGGCAACCAATGGCAGTGTATGCCACATTCCATACCTGAAGTTCCCCACCCTCCTTCCAAGAGAAGAAAAATGTACTCTCTGACCCTTTCTCTGTACCACTCTCATTTTACAGAGGGACACTCTGGAGGAAATGAAGGATTCTGGGATTCCAAGTCTGACTTGCAGGAACCTAAAAGTTCTACACTCATTCCTCTCTTCTGGAAGGGGAAGAGAGTCCTGAGTTCTTTTCAGGGCATCTGGCCAGGCCATGGGAGAGGCCTAATGGACAGTTAGAAAATCAGGCAGAAATCAAAGTTTCTAGGCCCAGTAAAAGAAGCCTGGAATAGAAACCAGTAGTGCCATTCCATGGGCCTGGGAAAGTGAAGCTGCTATTCAAGGCTATGAGAGTGATAGCAAAGGAAAGTAATAAATGTTGCAGGGGATGTGGCAAAATTGGGACACTAATGCATTGCTGGTGGAGTTGTGAATTGGTCCAACCATTCTGGATGGCGATTTGAAACTTTGCCCAAAGAGCACTAAAAGATTCCCTGCCCTTTGATCCAGTCCTACCACTGCTGAGTTTGTACCCCAAAGATATCATAGATAAACAGACTTGTACAAAAATATTTATAGCCACACTCTTTGTGGTGGCAAAAAATTGGAAAATGAAGGGATGCCCTTCGATTGGGGAATGGCTGAACAAATTGTGGTATCTGATGGTGTTATAACAATGGTGATGGAATACTATTTGTGCTATAAGGAATAATAAATGGAGGAGTTCCACGTGAACTGGAAAAGACCTCCAGGAAGTGATGCAGAGTGAAAGGAGCAGAACCAGGAGAGCATTGTACACAGACTGATACACTGTGGGACAATCGTTTGTAATGAACTTCTCTACTAGCATCAAAGCAATGATCCAAGATATTTCTGAGGGACTTATGAGAAAGAACACTCTCCACATCCAGAGAAAGAACTGTGGGAGCAGAAACAGAAGAAAAAACAACTGCTTGATCACATGGTTCAATGGGGATATTACTGCGAGAATGTAGGTACTAAATGATCCCCTTAGTGCAAGTATCAATAATATGGAAATGGGTCTTGATCAATGACACATGTATAACCCAGTGGAATTGCTTGTCAGCTCTGGGAGGGGGGAGGGAAGAGGAGTGGGAAAAATCAGGAATCATGTAACCATGGAAAAATATTCTAAATCAATTAATTAAATAAAAATTTTCAGATCGACTGTGATAGCATCCCTAATGATTCTGACTGAGAATTTCCCATATGCAGCGAGAAGCAGACACTGCCCATTCTCTGTCCTACATTGGCTTCCTTATTCCAGCCCTGCTCCCTTCCACTAGGGAAAACAATGACTCAGTTTCATTGTAAACAAAGTCTTATTAAAGTCCTGTGGGAGGATTGACAGGTTTTGTTGAGACTTGTTAACTTCAGGACAGGAGCAAACATTTCCCCTCACCTCCCCACCATGAACAATTTAAAGGTTTTAGGGTGTGGGTGGGTGGGGGAATGTTGAGGTGAGTAAAGCCAACTTAGGATCAGCTCCAGGTCAGCGATAGCTGAAAAAAACAACAAAAAAAGAGGGAGATGCTTCTCTTCCCCCAGTACTGATATTCCAAGTGACAAGGGAATAAGTGGAGAACAAGGAATGAGGGAGACACATCAGGAGAATTGAAAAGTTGATTTAGGATTAGAAGGCTCTGTGTTCAAATCTCAGCACATCTACTAAGTAACACTATGTCATTTGTCAGGTGTAAGTTTTGGGATCTTCCTTTGGTAGGTCCATACATTTAGAGTTCGATTGGACCTTAGAGGTCATTCCACTGATTCCTCTTAATCCATTCCCATTATTGTAGAAATGAGGAAGCTGAAGATTTGAGTTTAGGGACTTACCCAAGGTCATACAAGTAGGAAGAGGAAGAAGAGATATGTGCAGCCCGATTCTCTACCTTGAAATACAATGCTCTTCATTGTTCCTCACATCCTTTGGGTTGGAAGAGATCACCAATGTTCCATGAAGCTCAGACTCTATGTGATAATTCTGATTCATATTCAATGGCTTAGGGTTAGAATTTTGTAGACTTTGGTGGGGGTGACGAGAGGAGCTTAGAAGTGAATGTAAACATCAGGGATAATTTTAATACATTCAGCACTACCAGGCAAGTGGAATCCATTTTTGAAATCCAATTGCTAGGTGGGGACCAGATACTATTTTCTGTTTTCTTGAAAGTGACACTAAAGGCAGTGTGGTACAGTGGGTAGAAAGCTTGTCTAGGGCTCAGATATCCCTGAGCTCCTAGCCTATCTCTGATGCAAGTTGAATGTGTGATGCAGAGCAAATCAATGGTCCTCTCCTGGCCCCCCAGAAGATGCTCTCTGGCTCTCAATGACATGTCCTTATTGGAAGAGGGAATTTCTTTACTGGGAGTAAACCAGACCAAAGAAATCACAGGTCAATTTAAAACACATCCTCACCCACACTCACATCCACTCAAGCATCCCTACAAATAGCATCTCACATACATACCACTGTGAAGGGGTGGTTCATATCCCATCAGTCTCTTAGGGTTGAGGCATGTGTTAAATACCAAATGCTTCTGTTCAGTTGTATTCTACTCTGATTTGGGCTTTTCTTGGCAATGACATTGGAGTAATTCTCCATTTCCTTCTGCAGCTCATTTGGTAAATGAGGAAACTGAGGCCAGCAGGGTTAAGTCGCTTGCCCAAGGTCACAAAGCTAGTAAAGATCTGATGTTGGATTTGAACTCTTGAAGAGGAGCCTTACTCCAGTCCTGGACCTCTAACCACTGTCCCAACCAGCTGTCCATGTAGATATAAGGCCCCTCAAGATGGGCTCTTTGGTTCGAGTTTCCCCAATCCAAACTTTCTTCTTCCCAGCTGTCAATGATTTTCCTAAGAGTAAATCTAACCCTTTCACATCTAATACCACCTCTCCTTCTAGTCCAGGGGCTCCCCATCAGCTCCAGAGTCAATTTCTAATCCCATTGTGCTTCTAGATCTCTGGATAATCTGGCCCTCACCTACCTTGGCAGGCTTCTTTACCCCTTCCTCCTCTCCCTGAATTCCACCATAGTGTGACTGACCTCCTTGATGTCTTCACGCACCACACTTAATTTCTGACTCTGAGTGTTGTCAGTGGCTGTCCTCCAAGCCGGAATACTTTCTCTCCTTCCCTTCCCTTCCTGCTTCACTGGGTTCCTTCTAGACTAGATCTCAAATTTCACTTTCTGCAAGAAGCCCTTCCTCATTGCCTTTAATGCCATTGTATTCCCTGGGAGATTATATCTAATTTGCCTTCCCTTTTGGACTGTCACAACCTTGAGGCCCAGAACTCGGTTTCTCTTTATTTTTATCTCCAATCCTTAGCCTGGGGCTATGCACGTATCAGGCAATTTGATAAATGCTTGTTGACTTGACTTAATTAGAACTGAATCATCCAGTCCTCCATACTACTTTCTTCAGTCAAGTTCCTCAAGCGTGGAAAACAGGGCAGAACATCTTGCTGCTTGAAAGGGGGGTTTACAAAAGCAATTTTGGTCCTCTTGTCCCACCCCCACCCCGATCATTGTCTCCTCCCAAGTCAATAAGCTTTCTCACAGATCTGATTTTGTGGTATTGAGAGGAGTCTTAGAATGCATCCAACTCTGGAGCACACCAACCATCCCAGTCACTTTGTCATCAGTGATCTGTACTGAGTCCAAAAGCTTCAAGAAAGCCACAAGCACTATCTCATCCCTGAGTCTTGCATATATATAGTCCAGATTTTTTTTTTTTTAATAGCTTCACCTTGGTACTACTGAAGGTTAATCCAGTAAAGCCAAGAGATGGCAGCCAACATGGAGAACCCAGTAGTGGCATATTAGCAAGAAACACCAGACACCAAGCTGTAATCTCCTGTCTTCAGAGCAACACAAGGACAGAATCCAGAAGCCTGGGGAAAGGGAAGGGATCACTCATGAGATGGGGCCCCCCAGATGGGTTGTTGGAAAAAAGGATATCATGATGGATTGTCAACAACTCACATTTTAGCTTGTGATTTGGGTGGCAGAGGTCATAGAATGCTGTGACTAGAGTCAGTTAAATTCAAATCCAGGCTCATATGTCTACTAGCTATGTGACCCTGGACAAGTCATTAACCACAGTTTGCCTCAGTTTCTTCAATTGTAAAATGAGCCAGAAAAGGCGATGGCAAACCAGAAGATTTGGGCAAACTACTAAACTACCAAAGAGGACCAAAAGCATCCAGTGAAGATAGAGGAATCTTAGAGGGAATCTAAGCTGAGCTATTGAAAGCTGCCTCTTTCACCCCAAGTGGATTCAAGTTAATTCAGGAAGCAATTAGCAAATACCTAGTCTCTTCCAGGTTGGAGCTGGCCACAATAATATAAATGCAAATTGGATAGGGTCTGCCCTCAGAGAGTTTGTATTCATTCACTCCTTGCTCCCTGGCTACCTCTTCCCATGGCTCATGAACTATCTCAGTGATTCCCAAAGTGGGTGCTACCTCCCCTTGGTAGGTGCTGCAGCAATCCAGCGGGGTGGTGATGGCCACACTTTTTTTGTATTACATTCTATTCTGAGTTCAATAAATAGTTTCATAATTTCCAGCGTTCTAAGTAATATATTTTTTTTTTTCTGGACAGGGGGCGGTAGGCCAAAAAAGTTTGGGAACCACTGAACTATCTTGCAACTGTGGACATAACATTTCCTGTATCCTTCCCTTCCCACATTGTCCAGTTCTAGAACAATGAACCAAGATTTCATCCTCTTTGCCAATCATGTTCTTGTAACTTTGCAGACCAAAACATCCTTCTGGTGTGCTCCTTCCCTCCTTGGTGCTATCTCCCTCATTAGAATTTGAGCTCTTTGAGGAGCAGGACTGTCTTTGCATTTGTAAGCAGGGTGCTAGACATGTAGCAAGCACTCAATATATTATTTAGATTCCTCCATTCTTAGGGAGAAGAGACACCTCCAAAAAGACCAGTGATTACAAAGCACTGGCCAAAACAAACAAGACAGAATCTTTTCAGGATTGGGAGAACATTAACAAAGCATGGGGATCCAGAAAGGTATTACATAGATAACTATGAAGTTGCAGGGGACTGGATGCTAACAGACTCATTTAATAGAGAAACTACAACAAAGAGAAAGGAAATTATTTACCCAAGGTAACAGTTAATATGTATCTGAGGCAAAATTTGAAACCTGATCTTTCTGACTCCATTTTCAACAATCTATTCTCCATGATACACTGCTACATTAAATATAAATGTCAGTAAAACCAAAAATATATACAAAATTAAAATATAACAATTTTACAATAAGAAAACCTCTTAAGGGGCAGCTGCGTAGCTCAATGGATTGAGAGCCAAGCCTAGAGATGGGAGGTCCTAGGTTCAAATCTGACCTCAGACACTGCCTAGCTGTGTGACCCTATCTATCACACAAAATTGTTTATCCTGTCCCCTCCCAAACAGAGCACACCACTCTTCCAAATTACCCAAAGGTAAGCTTGATCTTCCATTAGCCTCTACAAGAAAGAAGACTTGTTCCCTGACTGGAGCAGAATTCCTGAAGACTTGAAATATTCTCCAGCTCAGCAAAAGAAAAATTCCATGAGCTATGGAGATGGGCAATAAACAGAGATAGTACTCTGCTCTTGCTAATATTTATCTATTTCAAGTGGGGAATGGAATGTCAGAAACATGTTTTGTATTTTTTTAATCACTGTTAGGCCCTTATTTCTTACTGTACCCATGTGCTCTTAGTAATCTCCACTGGTAAGATCCAGGTATCCAGGCTTGTGAATTTGTTCTCCTCTTAAAATGAAGTATGTAAACTTTATTTAGCTGACAAAGTAATTCTCAGTTTGCAAGATTGATTACAGTAAACTCCTGACACAAATGGTCCGTAGACATTCTGAGGAATTTTCTTCCATAGCTCCCACAAAATAAACTTGAGGAAGTCTGTGCATGACACTTCCTTGAATGTTGAGATGGATTTCCTATTTTCAAGGAGCCCATTCCCAATGTTTCAGAGCAAAATTTTATGCAAAGGAAAGAATCAAATCAAATCTTCAAATTCAAAGCATTAACGCCCCAAATGTCGTTGGCATGTTGAAGTAGAGAGAATCCAGAGACTAGAATGAGCTAGAAGCCCTGCCTTCACATGCCAGCTTTGCTCCCCAACTCCTCATCTCTCAGATGAAGATGTTTAGCTCAATGGTCTTCACATTCCTTTCCACTTGAGATAGGTTACTTTATGATATTATGTACATCCTTCTTATGGGCTCATGTTTCTCTCATTATCCCACTTCCTATGTCTCAAGATTGCAAAAATATATCTGAAGTCCATTTCTCTCATTCTTGCTAATGCTTTCTCCACAGGCTCTTTGCTCCTCTGCCTTATTTCATCTCTCCCTTGCAACAAGTTACTTCAATGTCAAGTATATGCCTTGGAAGTGGGCACTAATGAGAGGAAAAAATGGGAAATTGCATGGCATCCTGGGTAATTATATGGCATCCATGTATTGAGATGATTGAGACACTTAGCAGGAGTATTTGAGGGGAGGGGGAAACTCTTACTATTTCTGGTGGATGAAAAGTATGACCCCCTTCTTGCTTCCTCTGAGGAGAGTTGGTTTGGCAGGACAGAGAGGAATTAAGGCATATATCATCATTTGGTACACTGGGGACCACTTGCCATTCTGAAGACCATAGAGAGTCTTCATTTTGTAGGTGTTCTGTATGTCCTCCTTTGTGTACCTTCCAGGCATTGTGGGGCTGCTATCAGCCTCCACTCTGAGTTAGGGGTAGTCAATCCCCTGGCAGGGTGATTCTGTCATGATGATGTGAGTCTCACACACCCTAAACTCTGATTCTTTCTTTCTTTGATAAATGATCTATTAGATTTCTTCCCTCTGAATATATCACTGTCACATTCCAATGATTCCTTCCTTCTCCAATAGAATCCTCCCTTTTATAATAGGAATAAACATGTTTAAAAACTAAAGAGGAGCAAAATCTCTTCAGAGTGGCTGTGCTTGCAAATGGCTGCCTCCCTTGGCACCAGCTATTCAAGAACCTTTCTGACTAACAGGGAGCAGGGAGAGTGCTTTACTCTCAGCTCCTCTGACATGATGGATCCCTTCATTGAGCATATTTCTGATAGTATTCAATGTTTTTTCCCTTTACATGATCATGGTCATAAGGTACCTCAGTCTTCTGGTGCTTCATACTTTGTTCTCTACAGTTTTAGAAACTCTTCACAGATTCTCTGAATCCTCTCTTTCTTCCACATATAAGATCATTATTTATTTCCTCCATCACCAGAGGAATGTTTAAAGATTCCTAAGCAAACTCTGACTGAGACTACACATATGATATTGTAATTCCCAACTCCTAGTGTCCCTGAATGATGAGGTAACAATCTTGTTTTTCTACAGTGCCTCCAGCTTCTCAAAGTGCTTCACATCGGTTATCACATTTCATGCACACCACAACTGCATGGGATGGGTGCAAAGATGACCATTTACATTTTACAGAGGAGGAGAAAGAGGCAGACAGAGGTTAAAGGACTTGCCAAGATCACACAATTATTAATTGTCTGAGGTCAGATTTGAACTCAGTTCTTGTTTTAAGTATTTACCAATGCTCTCATATTTCACTTTTCTCTCTGAGTTTCTCTACCTCTGTAACTTCATAGGGCTGTAGGATCATAAACATAAATTTAAAGCTAGAAGGGATCTGAGAAGTCATCTAGCCTAATGTGCAAAGATCACATAGATAAATGCATTCATATGCACTTTTTTGTGGTAGGAGAGGGCAGGTAGGTGGCACAGTGGATAAAGTGCCAGGCTTGGAGTCAGGAAGTCTCATAAACTTGAGTTCAAATCTGGCTTCAGACACTTACTAGCTTGGTGCCCCTAGGCAAGTCACTTAACCTTCTTTGCCTCAGTTTCCAAATCTATAAAACGAGTTAGGGAAGGAAATGGCAAACTAGAATCTCTGCCAAGAAAATGCCACACGGGGTAACAAACAGACACAAGTGAAAAACAACTGAGCAATTGCAAAGAACTAGAAGGAGAATGGGCTCTTTTTGATTAGGAAATAGCTGAACAAGTCATTGGTGGCTTCAGAGCTCACCCCCTAAAGTTAGCTAAGAAAGAGATGAGGGTCAGGGACTCTGAGTGGGAAAAGCACTCAGAGGATTATTAGTCTTACCTCCCACAGAAGGGCAAGCAGAGCAGATGACCAGCCTAATGGTTATAGAATGTAGTGCCCTGTGTATCATCTGGGACTGTGTCCATTACATATACATACTATATACACTGGCTTCAGACTGTATACATACTATATACACTACCTGTGTAGCCCTATGTTAGTCACTTAACTCTGGTTTCCTCAGTTTCCTCATCTGTTAAGTGAGCTAGAGAAGAAAATAGAAAACCATTCCAGGATCTTTGCCAAGAAAACTCCAGATGGGATCACAAAGAATCAGACATGACTTAAATGACTGAATGACTAGAAACACACTCACACATACATACATATATATTATATATCTACAACAGTAGATATACAGCTATGTATGTAAATGCTATTAACTATGAATGATGAATACTATTTTTATTTTCTACTATACATAAAATATGGAACTTAACAGTCATCAACAAACACACATATTTATATATAAAAAACAAGTCAAATTATTGTGCAGGAAACCTGAATTTTCATTGCATTGTGTTTCTGTCTGTTAAAATGAACATTAAAGTAAATTAATTAAAGTAATTAAAATGAAGATAAAAGTAAAGTAAAATTAAAAAAAATTCTATTTGTTTCCTCAAATGAATATATAAAACTGTATGAAGTATTTACTACATGCCAGATTCTATGTTAATTATGAAATACAGCCAAATTGGAGAGCCCTACCCTCAAGTAACTTAGATTCTAATGGGGAAAGACAAAATAATAGAAGTGAGTCACATCCAAGGAGGAGATCTTTGCAGACGCAGCCATAAAGAATGGCTATTAATTAAAGAACAGTTTCTTGACAGATTCTTTCCAGGAATTATAGAGTGGATTTGTTTCCTGTTCTCAGGGTAGGAGTGGAAGGCAAGAGTAGGAGGGAGGAGAGCTTGTATCCCAGGGAGATGGTGGGGAAATGGCACAGTGGTCTGAGATCAGGCAAGGTAAGATGAAATGCTCATCAATCAGAGCCCAGGTTTGTAGTGCTGAAGCAGAAGCTAGAGAGCTGCTGATATGTATGTGAGTGTGATTTAAATGTTTTAATGTTTTGTTGACTCCTTTCACCCATTCTCCTCACTTACATCTCTCTCTTTGTCTTTGTCTCTCTCACTTTCACCCACTCCCACCTTCCTCTACTTCCTTCCTTTCTTCTTTCATATCCTTTCTTTTGTGTATCTGTCACTACTCACCCACTCACCCCATCCTGAGGGTTCTCCCTAAAAACAATAAGCAGAGTCAAATAAAATAAATCCACGTTCTATACTTTTCTCCCTCAATGTGCTCCATTCTAGTGGTTTCCTCTCTGCCAGGGGGCAAGAGCCATGCTTTATTATCACTCTTCTGAAGTTGTTCTCCATCACTACTTTGAGAAGAAATGAATGCCAGAAGATGGGAAAGTCAGGAAGAGATCAGGTTATGGAGGACATTCAATTCCATACAAGGGCTTTTTATTTCCATGTTGGAGGTCATGGGAAGCAGCTAGAGTTAATAACTGTGCCTCGGATTCCCAGAATTTTGCACTTTGTTATGGAATTCAAGAACCCTCTGGGATAATCTATGTCAATTGTTTATCTCTTTGCACCTTCTCCTCATTGTTTCTGGTCTTGCCATCTGGGGCTCTGCTGAATAGATCCATCTTTTGTCCACCTGCTGGCCATTCAGGTGTGTAAAGCATACTGTCATTACCCTCTTCCCGACCTTGCCCCAAATCTTCTCTTTTCCCGGTGACACATCTCCAGTTCCTTTATTTTATTTTATTTAACTTTTAATAACTTTTATTTTTTAGAAAAGTTAGCATGGATACGTGATTCATGTTCTTACTTTCCCCTTCACCCCCG
>NC_058132.1:645127483-645151524 GCF_016433145.1 Gracilinanus agilis | reverse complement strand
AAAAAAAAAAAACAATGCAGTGCCATCATCAACTTAGACATTAGCTTGATGACAAAAGGTTGCAGGGCTCTCTGATGATCTTGAAAAATGTGACAAATATGTTCTAGGCAAGGAGATCGCCTCATTTTAAAGTATCAAAGAATGTCAGGGTTGGATCAAGTAACAGATTTTTTTAGGGTAGTCCCTATTTAAAGTCAAATCAAATCTAACTCATTGATATATTTTATATCGATATCACAATAGCTTCCATATGTGTCCTCTTCTCATTGGCATTGTTCTGAAAAGAACAAAAAAAAAACAGTTAATAGAAACCAAATGAAAAATGAACCACATGCCATTGCTTGCAAAATATTACACCTCTAGTCCACCAAGTTTCCATCAAAAGTGGGGAGGGACATTTCCCCATTTTCTCATCTAGAGTGATTGATCTTTAGAGATTCAGAGCATTCTTCCTCCTCCTATCCTTTTTATTTATTTATTTATTTATTCATTCATTCATTCATTTATTTATTCATTCATTCATTCATTCATTCATTTATTTATTTGTTTGTTTGTTTGTTTGTTTGTTTATTTGTTTATTTATTTATTTTTAAAGCAGATGAAGGAAATGGGAGTCCCAGAGAGGGGAAGCTACCTTTTCAAGGTCACACAACTAGCATCTAATATCATACTAGCATGACTTTTTTTTTTTTTTTTTTAGGCAAAGCACTGAAAACATCAAAATTACTGTTTCCTCTAGCTTCTGTATTGAAATTTACTGTATTGACTCTATAATACAATTGATTTTATGTAGTATTAATTTTATAATTGATTTAAAATTTATAATCACAAATCACATCTACCTAAAGCACCTTGCTCTATTCTTGAGCTAAGCTCAGGAACTGAGCTTTCCCTTTAGTTTAATGGCATAATTAAATGAAAAGTTGTTATGTCTCACACCAGTATCTCTGAGATATGGCATCTGTCCTTGCCAGTCTTCTATTATTAGGGGAAATTTTATCTTTTTCAAGGGGAAACAAGTCTGGTAGCTCTGAGCAAAGATTACAAGAAGCAGATGGCAGGGGTGGGATGGCAATGGGTAACTCAGTGAATTAAAAGCCAGGCTTAGAGATGGGTGGTTCTAGGTTCAAATCTTGCTTTAGACACTGCCTACCTGTGTGACCCTGGGCAAGTCACTTAACCCCCACTGTCTAGCCCTTACCACTCTTCTGCCTTGGAAGGAATACATAGTTGATTGATTCTAAGGCAGAAGGGAAGAGTTTAAAAAATATGGGAAGCAGATGGGTCCCCTAAAACAACTAACTTTTCTTAATGATTAGAAAGGGTATGATTAGCATCACTTGAATGCCAGCACACTTTTATTAATATAATAAATTATAGTATTCCTTGGCTAACAAGACCTTTTTTTTATTTCTTGTGAGCCAATAAAGAGGTCCTCCTTATTTTCACTGGAGTCACACTGACTTTGATCCACTTTGTTGACATTGCCATTACTAAACTGATTTTGCTCAGAGCATGTACCTCAGTTTAATTTCATGAAATTTGCTCAAAATAATGTCAATCAAGCTCTTGGAGTCTTTGAGGGTTAGATTCAACTAGCTGCACTGTCAAAGAGAACTAATGGGTTTCCTTTAACTTCTCCCTTTAACTGTGCCAAAGAAAAGATAAAGTTCCCAGCATCATGATGGTTAGTACCTTTCAATCCATGAAAGGATTGCAACTTGAAGCCTTGCCCTTTTGCTTCCATGATTTGGATATGGGTAGACTGAAAGGAGAAACTGCTCAGTAAGTTTGATTTTTTTTAAAATTTTGAATAATACCTATCAGCACTTTGGGTGATGACCCCTTTCCATCAGCCCTTTTAGTCATGATCCCTTTCCTACCTCTGAAATTGAACCTATGAGGGAAAGTCCTGGCTCTGTTGGCAAATCACATCCTGTGGATATAAGGAAGAGAACGACAACCTAAGACCTAGTTGGTAGGCTAAGTGCTTGTGGCCAGGGTGTGTATCTATGTATGTGTATGTGTAAGTATGTGCAGATGCATATATATATAAAGAGGAAAGTCAATGTGCTCTCTCTGTCTCTATCTCTGTCTCTCAGTATTTATGTAGCTTAGATTGGTAGATCCTTTTTCATATATAAATTCATTATCTCATTTAATCCTCTCAACAATCTTTGGAGGTAGGTACTATTATTATTGCAATTTTACAACTAAGACTGAAATAGCTTGAGGGACTTATCTAGGGTCATGGAGCTAAAAGTATCTGAGGCCAAACTTGAACTCAGTACTTCTGATGCCAGGACCCATACTCTATACACTGCCCACTGTAAAAAGGAATTCTTTCTTTATTTTTTTAATTTAATGGGGGACCTGGAGATCCTCTTACCATAGAGATGTGTAAGGATTAACTGGCCCACAGTGGCAGAAAGTAGAAACCATAGAGACAGGAAGTGAGGTAGAGAAAGGGGATTAAAGGCTGCTAGTGTCAGTTCGTCCATCTGTCAGTGGCTGATAGTTAGGGCTTGCAGTTGTGGGGAAGTTGGCTGCTGGACATGAGTTGGTGGTTGATGTTTAGTTGCTGGAATATAAAGGTAGGTCTGAGCTTACTGAGAAGGCTTTTGACTTTAGCCTTTAGAGGCTTTTTTGGTTTGGGGCTTTTGGGCTTTTGGTTTGAGCTGTTAGGCTTTTTTTTTCTTTCTTGAACATTTTGGAAGGTGGCTGGTCTTCCTTGACAGACCTAATTTGGGGTGGATTAAACACTGATTGAGTTGGTTTTGATGGGGCTGGATTGGGTTGGAACTTTGTGGGATGGTTGTTTTTAGCGGTAGTTATAGGCAGATATAGGCAATTTTAGGTAGTGCTTATAGGTACTTTAGGTAGTTATAGGATAACTAGGATAGACATTAGGGAATTTTCTTTCTCTACCTCTTTCCTATATTTCTCTCCTTTGCTATATTCATTTTACTCTATTCTTTTACTATCTCTATTTTAATTAAACTAAATTGCTAATTGTTAAAAGCTGCTAGAAGTTTTCTTTTCTCTGACTTAATGGGATAATATCAATTTACAACTCCACTATATTCTCATTAAAACTTGAATTGTTAAAATCTGCTCTCTTATTTTGTCAAAACTCCTATTTTAACACTTACACCTCCTAATTGCATTCATAACAATTTTCACTTTAGGACAGCCCCACAGAGAAGTGCTCTTAGCGATAGCACTTCTATTTTATATTAAGATTTTGGTTTTATTATAAACTTTTGAAATGTGAGAATTTCAAAATGCAAACAATAGAAAAGAGTGAATTGCTTTGGAAACAGCGAGCTGTGATTGTATAAGCTTAGTTCTGGAATTGCTGAAAACTACTGAGGTGAAATGGTTTTCTTGGGGGTCTCAGCTCATTAGCCAAATGAGAATTATTTCTCTGACTCTAAAAGCAACATTCCTACCTTTGCCTGATGTTGGAAAGACCTTGGAATGAAGAACAGGCTTGGGCAATCACCGATTGGACCAGATGCCACTGACGTCTCTTTTATCTCTGAGATTCTATGATGGAGGTTCCTTATACACATATAAATGGGCCCTGTGGTTGCATTTTTGTTTGCTCCATTTTACTCGTGCCTCATGGGAAGCAAGCAGTCATTTAAAAATCTTAGTCCATTTTACTCCACATAATTTACCTTGAAACCAGGAATGCTGCTCTTATATTGATGTGCTTCATTCTGGTCATCCAAGTGTAGGCCTTTCGCTTCCATTACTTGATGGATCCAAGAATTCACGAATGGAGCTCATCCCTCCATTGGTGCCCATCTCAATTCTTGCATGGCTCCTCATTCTGTATGATTGTGCTGTGGAAAAGGGACCCTGTAGGGCCGAGGGCTGTGCTCTTTCTTCGTATCATTCATTGCCACGAACAAGAAATTTATCACCTCCTCGGCTAGGCCTTTTCAAACAAACTGGTTATCTGGGGCCTGATATTGGCTGCTTTGGGATATTTATAGCCAAATAGCATCCCTTGAGTGGCCTAGCCTCTGCTGCTGAGCCTCTTGGAATTTAACCACCCTGGTCCCTGGGAATCCAACTTGATTTATTCTGGAGGCTTTACTGGATATATCTCTAACTTAGCAGAATCTGCCAGAGCTTAAGCTCTCTCTGCTTATCTTTTGTGAGCTTGGGGTCATCATCCTGCCCTAAGCAGGCATAGATAGACAGATAGAGATACAGCTACAGAGAGAGGAATATTCTATCTTATTAGGCTCAGCTTAAGGTTCGAGCTGGATAAACAGTGGTTTGGTCTTGACTCTGCTCTCAGTTGGCCCACCTCTGCCCCATTCCATTCTGTGCCATCTATGCCCTTTACAAAGTTTTTGCTAAGCCTGTTAAATAGAAGTGACCTCAGCACAGATCCCTAGAGAACCCCATGGGGGAATGCCTGTCAAGATGGCGAGAAATCACTAAGGATAAATCTTTGGCTTTAGCCATTTAAATGGTTCAGTATCGGTCCACTAGCACTGTTGGCCAGCACCCATTTGTCTATTTTATCCCAAGATGCTATAATGTGATAGATTTGATTCTATACTTTCCTAAACTTACATACCCCAAATAGTAATTCTCAAGCTAAATAGAAGAAGGAGCAGCTAGGTGGCTTAGTCGATAGAAAGTCAGGCCTGGAGACAGAAGGTCTTGGGTTCAAATGTGACCTCAGACAATTCCTAGCTGTGTGACCCTGGGCAAGTCACTTAACCCTATTTGCTTAGCCCTTAAGCAACTGACTCAAAGACCGAAGACAAGTTTTATTTTGTTTCATTTTGAAACAATTCTCTACTCCCATCAGCTATAGACGTAGAGAAGATGGAAGCTTTTGAGAAAGATGGTTAGATAAGATACATAATTTTAAAAATTGTGTGTTTAATACTCAATGATTTCAGTTCAAATCTACTCATAAGGTATATCAGTGAAAAACCCATTGGGAAATCAAAGTCATCACTTGAGGAGCCTTTAAAGTTGACTGTAACAATGCTTAGAATGCCACCAGAACATCTCTGGGAATTTCCTCCCAAGTCTGAGGCACATTTTTTAAAAATGTGCTTATTGTAAGCAAATCATTTTTTTATGATTTTAATCATAAATCATATGAAGCCCTTCCCAGATGTTATCTCATGTAATCCTCACATGAACCTGGGGGAATCAGTGCTATTATTGTCCCCATTTTACAGATGAGAAAAATGAGGCTCAAGAAAGTGAAGAGACTTGCTCAGTATCACACAACTAATATTTGATTTAATCAGGATTTGAACTCAAATCTCTGATTCCATGTCTAGAACTTCCTCAAAGGCCAAGTCATTGTTTATATGGAAAGGGAGGTAATATCAAAGGAAGGACATGTGAAGCAGGCTAAGATAAAAGAGGTACTCTGTGTGTCCTAATATTATTACAATAACTGGAATGGCTAAGCAGGAATCCTGGGTCAAAGGCCATTTAGAGAAGAAGGAATGGTCATTTATTATGATTATTATATCATTATTATAAATGCCTACAATGATGAGCATTGTGCTATTTTCTTTATAAGTAACTCATTTAATATTCATAAGAAACATGGAAGGTAGGTGCTATCATTATTCCCATTTTATATTCTGGAGGACTGAGGCAGATATAAGAGATTTATCCAGGGCCATACAACCAGTAAGTGTCTGAGATTGAATTTGAACTCTGGTCTTACTGACTCTAAATCCAATCCTCTCTCCACTGTCCTAGTGATTTCCCCTTTTTGGGTTGATCTTTCAGCCAATGTGACATAATGGTTCCTTGGAAGCAGATATACTTACAGTATGACATAGGGCTGTAGGCTGGTCCTATTGGAAACTTTCAGTGGCTTCAGGGGAACTCCTTGATTGGTGCCACAAGATGGCAATCTAGATCGGAACTAAGCAGAAACTCCTGCTGAAAGTTCTTCTGTGCTGATGATTCAGATGACTAAGGCAAGAAATCCTGAGAATGCATGAAATGGATTGCAATTGGGCATACTTTTACCCGGTGGTAGAACAAGATCAGAAAAACACAAAACTAGAACTCCCGAGTTTTAATCCAGGATTTCGGTCTGCTTTTTATCACGCCGTGCCACACAATATAGTGCCGATCATTATACGGCAAGTCAAAGAAGTAACTTCATTCCTAAACTCAGATTAGATGAAATAAGAAGGGAAAGAGAAAGAACCAGAAGCTACTGGTGATCTACGATGACCATAGATTCCAGAAATGCTCCTAATAATAAGAGAAGGCAGATTAAAGAAAAGTTGGAAATGCTTTTAATAAATTCTGTAGAGCCCTTTCTGAATTTTATGGCCCAAATCTAATCAACCAACTGTACAAGAACAAATGAACTGAAACAAGTTGTCTGCTATAACCAGGGATGTGCTGGAGCCAGCAAGGATAGGCTTAGAAAAGCCAATTGTTAAATTTTCAGTTATGATTTATACTTTAGAAATGGGAAGTTGGGGGCACCTGGGTGGCTCAGTGGATTGAGAGTCAGGCCAAGAGATGGGAGGTCCTGGGTTCAAATCTTGCCTCAGACACTTCCTAGCTGTGTGACCCTGGGCAAGTCACTTGACCCTCATTGCCTAGCCCTTACCACTCTGCTGTCTTGGAACCAATATACAGTATTTATTCTAAGACAGAATGGAAGGATTAAAAAAAAAAAAGAAATAGGAAATGAGCAAAAGCAACAAATCAAGTCTTAATTTATTGTTTTGTTGACTGTCTAGAATTTTAAAAGTGATAGACAAAATGTTAACAATGCAGATTAAACTTAAAAGTGAGTCCTGGGGCAGCTGGGTAGCTCAGTGGAGTGAGAGTCAGGCCTAGAGATGGGAGGTCCTGGGTTCAAACCCGGCCTCAGCCACTTCCCAGCTGTGTGATCCTGGGCAAGTCACTTGACCCCCATTGCCCACCCTTACCAATCATCCACCTATGAGACAATACACCGAATTACAAGGGTTTAAAAAAAAAAGTGAGTCCTGGGTAAAATTACCCCCCAACCCCCGAGCCTGTTGTTAAACATTTTACTAGCATATTGATAGAGCTAACACTCCTAATTAAATGCATTTCTCCCATAACTCTCTAAAGGGTTAGGAGCCACTCACAAAAGCACATACTATGGTCATTGTAAGGGTAGGGACCCTAGGAGGAAAGATAAGAGCTGACTGGTAATAATCCTAGGGAGTGGCATCAAATGCCACAATGGTAGAAATAGCCTGTGAACAGGATTGAGAATATACAGAAAGCCTCTGGAAGAACTTTAGAACCACAGATATCTAGACAGAACATCAAATGGAATATTTAAAAATGGAATCAACCAATTAAAGACAACAAAAAGGAACAGGGAGTGTGGAAAAAGGATATTAACATACCGTACCGTATGGACTCAATAAGGATAAATTCTTCATGGAATGTGAGGGAGGAAGAAGAGTGACAGAAGTCTTTGAGCTTTAATTCAGAGGTCGAAATCAACTAATGGGCACTCTATTCCTTTACAATGTGGTCTTTTCCAGGAATGCCATATTAAGTATGAGATCATTATGAAGAAGGCTAAAGCTGAGTATGTTAAGAGACTGACTGGCATCTTGAATGTAAAGCTTTTCAGAAAAAAAACAGCATTATTTAGAACAATTAACACCAATGGAATAGAGTGGAGTGTAGACATCAGAGAGGGGGTTGAGATAGCCACTTCATGATGTCCCACCTGCCTGCAGGACATCATCATGTCTCTGTTCTGGAACTCTCTCCTTCCTCCTCACCCCATCCTGTAAAGAGGAATTACGTCTTCCTCCTCTGTGTTGTCTTCTCCCATCAGATTAGGGGCTGCTTAAAGCAGGGACAGTGTTTTGTCTTTCTTAGTGCCCCAACACTTAGTACAGTGCCTGGCAAAAAGAAGGACATGAATGGAAATTTGTTTACTGACTGTCTGACCTATGCAATAGAAGAATTAATGTCTATTTTGGCATGGTGAAAGGAGCAAGAGTTCCAACAAGTGCCCAAACAAACAAAGAAATCCTGCTTCGTGTTAATGAAACACAGGGTTTGTTACCCAAAGGCATCTCCAGAATGATGAACACTTTCTCATCCCCCCCAAAAAATATGAAGAGGTCTAATAGATGTTCTCAGGACACATTCTAAGTAGGAAAAAATATTACAGAAATGCTCACTTACTAAGGACTTGCTAAGAATATGGAATAACAATAGAGAGGGAGAGGGAAGCAGAGAAATGTTTCTTTAGTACTTATATGACAGACACTGTGCCAATCACTTTACACATAATCTCATCCAGTCACAGATAGTAACAGCTGAAAACAGGTATGTGCTAAATGATTTGTTGAATGTTATTAAAAGTGATTTGTTCCCTGGTAAGCCCATGAAAAAGCTCAGATGTAAGAGCAGAACAAAAAGACACTCCATGCATGACAGATGTGTTACCTTAACCAACATTAAATAAATGGGTGAGTCATTCCAATTTGTTGCTTTAAATGGAGATTTGAGTTTTTCACAGTGATTCAAAGACACGTCAGTGCCACCAGTTATTACAGGAAAAATTAGCCTACTGAGGCTCTGGTTTATGGATAGCTTTAGATCATGCAATTCAGTGATGAAAACTGCTATAGGATATGTCAGGATGCAAAATTTGGCATTTAATGGATACGTAGAAAAACACAATCAAGGGGCTAGCATGATATCTTAGAAGCTTACCATCCCATATCAACAAATAAGTTACAAATGCTTACAATGAAATCATGGATATCAAAATAGATTAGGGAATGTGGCCAATGAATTATACTGGAGCAGGAGAATCATCGAGGACACAGACAGAGCTATTGGCCACAATTGCTCAGGGACAGCAAACACACAGACACTGGTTCATAAAATTGAAGAAATCTTTTTTTAATTTATTTTTTCAATTACATGTAGAAAAAGTTCTGATATTTTTTTCTGACATCTTATGATTCAGATTCTCTCTCTTCCTTCCTCCCTCAACAGGTGGGAAATAATCTGATATAGATAATGCCATTGCTTTCATGTAACACACATTTCCATATTGCTCATGCCATGACAGAAGATATATATCACACATGCACTCACAAAGGAAATGTAGGTAAAAATGGCCTGATTTGATCTGCACTCAAATTCCAACAGTTCCTTTTTTGGCTGTGCATAGCATTTTTCATCATGAGTCTATTGTGGATTTCTTGGAAGCTTGCTTTGCTGATAATAGTTTAGTCCTTCACAGTTAATCATTGTACAATATTGCTGTTTCCATATATGGTGTTTTCCTGTTTCTGCTCACTTCACTTTGCATCAGTTCATATAAATCTTTCCAGGCTTAAGAATGAATTTTTTAAATAATTGTGACCAGAATGAGAAGGCCTTGACATAAGGACTGGCCTCATTTTCCCCTTGAAATGCAGAGAGGGCATCCCTGAGACTAGATTGGTCCAAGAGGCTGGGGTTCAAGTGACTTCTTTTGACCATCTCCAAGGGCTTGAAAAGGCCAGCCAGTGAAGAATCGGTGCCTTTCAGACTTGGCCTATCATACACTCATAGTTGTGTAAGTCAATATTTTCAACTGAGAAGACACATCTATGTATAATGACGAGGATGGTTCTAGATATAACTAACCCAGCATTGCATCTGGGTTCAATAACCTTTCCATGCTCTGGCTTAGTTATCCTCTTTATGTTAATGATAAAGATAATTTGTGATTTTCTCATTCTATTCTAATCTCCAGAATGAACCACCAGACTTAGTTTTCAATGTTGTTTTTGTCTTCCTGCTACAGTTTCCAGGCAGATAAAAATATGGAATTGTAGAGGGAAGAATATGACCATTTTGGTAATTTTTTAGATATATTCCACTTTCTCCAATGATTTAGTTTCTTTTAATTGAAACCTTTTCATTTCACATCATTTGGCAATTAAGAGTGTTTGGTACAGGGGCATCTTTTGAAGGCCAGGCTCAACTTGGTCTAGTCTACAATGCTGGTTCTGTCATAACAGTAGGTATAAAACTAAGGAAAACCCTGACAAACGTGGCTTGTGTCCCTAGGAAGAAGCCATGTTTTCTCTAACTTGTATTTTATATAATGACATTGTGTCGTGTCCAAAGTAAAGGAAAAACAGATTACAGAAATACTTTATGGAGGGGTGGAATAAGAGGAATAAATGTTTATTAAGTATTGAGTATGTGCCAGGCACTGTGCTAAGCACTTTACAAGCATTATCTCATTTGATCAAAGAGATAGCAAAGGCTAACAACAGATAAATGCCAAATGAGAGGGGAAAAAGAATGAGAAGAATGGCCTACTCATCAATTACCATCACTTGAAGGATGATGAAAAAAGAAGAAACGGCCAAAGAATTCTAATGAAGTCTTAGCAGGAATGATGGAAAAGAGCATTATGGAATCTTAAGGGGTTGAAAATTAATTTAATTTTAAATAGTTACAAAGCAAGTTCCTGTGTTTCTATTGATGTTTAGTATTGTTGCTAATAACTATTTAATAGAAAACACACTCAGCAAACCGAAATTGAGTTTTGATTAAATTGATGCATCTTTTCTGCCTCAGACAAGAAGACACTTAGTGTTTCCTTCTGGAGCAAAAGTCACTCCCAGGGTGTGGCTAGCTCTGAATGAATCATGAGAGGGACCTATACTTACTGGAGGAGGCTAGTCTGCCTCATGTAGAATGCAGGAGAGGAAAGACAGGCTTGGACACCTTGAAAATCATAGATTAAAAAATGACTTGGAGCTAGAAGAGATTTCTGAGGATATTGAGTTCAGGTTTGCTCCTCATTCATTCTTGGGACCAGTGAGCCTGCCTTGGACAGAAGGAACCTGAACATTCTTTAAGACTCTGGTTACATACACAGAGGAGTTAAATTCACTCTGGTAGGAAACTGAGGTTGTGTCAATGTGGGAGTGACTGGAGAGAAGTTTGAGAAAGAGACACAGAGACAAGGAGAAAGAGAAAGAAAGTAACAAAGCCAAAGAATGATGCAAACAGAAAGACAAACATGGTAGTGGATGAGTGAGAAATAGGCACAAAGTCAAAGAGAGACATAAGAGAGGGAGATAGGACACAGACTGTGAAAGAAATAGGGAGAAAGAGAGACCCATAGAAAAGGACTAAGAGATAGAGAAAAGAACAGAGTAAAGAACGAAAACAGAAGGTGTCATGACAGAGACCTTTCAATATCACCCAGGGGAGCATAACAAATAAAATAAATTCTTTTGATTATAAAATTAAAAAAAAACTGATTTTAATCTCTTTTTATTTTGAAATAAATCCCTTCCTAATCCTCTACCCAGAGAGGTATCCCATGTAACACGGAATTTGAGAGAGAGAGAGAGAGAGGGAGAGAGAGAGAGAGAGAGAGAGAGAGAGAGAGAGAGAGACAGACAGACAGAGAGAGAAAGACAGACAGAGAGAACTTGGTCCCCAAATTAAAGAACATCTCAGTTCAAATCCCACCTCTAACATATCTTAGCTGAGTGATTCTGGCCAAGTCACTTGACTTAGAGCTTCTAGGCAATCAAGACTATAGATTGCCTAAACAGTAGGAGCTGATTTGTCTTTTTGAAGAGGTTTCCTCACCTCCTTTCTAGGCGGTCAGTGCACTAGGGCAGTGATGGCAAATCTTTTAAANAGAGAGAGAGAGAGAGAGAGAGAAATAAAAGTAAAACCAATGAACAGAGATCAGTGGTGGTGGTGATGATGGTGGTGATAAGCACCAGCAAACATCTAGAATCTTAAGGTTTGCAAAGTGCTTGGCAAGACTTATATAATGGGAGTCTCACAGCAACCCTAGGAGGTAGGCGCTGCTAGTAAATCCACTTTATGGCTATGGAAGCAGACTCATAGATATTAAAAGTGTTTTGGCCAAAGTTTCACAGTTCATAAGTGTCTGAGGAAAAGGATTTGAACTTGGAACTTCTTTACTCCATGACAGGACACTCTCCATTATACTACTGTGGTGCAGCTGGCTAGAGTGTGCAATACTCCTTGTGCTTGTGCGTGTAGACTCATTGAACAGTCGCATTTATCTTCCTAGTTAGAAAAGAGAGTGTCTACACATATATACACAAGCACCAAATCTTGCTTCTGTATCATGTTACTTTTTTTCTTGAGAATAGTACATAGCCAGGAGGGAATTTTAACTAGAAAGCTTTAGGAACCAGTTCAATTTTTCCATTTTGGTTCTCACAGATGGGAGGTAGTAAGTGGTGCAGGGCTTCCCAGAATTAGGACAGTTCAAATCTTTCCTCAGACACTAGCTGTGTGACCCTGGGAAAGTCTTTACCTTATGTCCATTTCTTCATTCATAAAATAGAAACATTCCCCCGAAGATTGTAGTGAGGATAAATTGAGATATTTGGAAAGCACTTAGCAAAGAGGCTGGCACACAGCAGAAACGACAAAAATACTATTATTGTTATTATTAAACCATGTGGATAATTCAGTTATGCTAAGGAAATCTTTCTTTTCTGTTAAAGTCAGCTCTTTGTTGAGCTGTTACCATGTGAGGATTTTGAACTCAGGGAATGATTTCATAAGAACGACCTCTCCTCCCCTCCCTTCTCCACTCTCCTCTCCTCTCCTCCCTTCACCTCCCCTCCCCTCTCCTCCCCTCTCCTCTCTCTTTCCTTTTCTCTTAAATGAAACTCCTTTCTCCGGGAACACGACCTCCTAACAGCTTACTCATAGGATCATAGATTTAGAGCCTTTGAGGTCATCTAATCCCATCCCTTCATTTTTCTGATGAGGAAACAGAAGCCCATAGAGATGAAATCATTTGCCCAGGTCACAAAGCAGTATGTGATAGAGCTGGCATTTGAAAGGAAGTCCTTTGTTGCCAACTCCATTCATCTTTCCACTGTATCTAAACAATTCCTCCCATCCCCACCCCCTTTTTAGCTCTCATTAGACCTGACATAGTATCTTCACCATTTTCCATTGCTACTTTCTTCCTCTTAGGGTCCCCCTCAGTGTTGGCTACTATAGCCCCCTAATGTTTTGGTTCTCCATCTGGGTGACAAACCATTCCTCTTTCTCCATTCTTGGTTTACCTTTTCCATCAGGTCACCTAAATATGGGGTTTTTCCAAGGCTCTGTGTGAGGCCCTCTTCTATCTCTGTACTCTCTCTTAATGACCTCATCAGCTCTCATGGATTTAATTATTATTTTATGCAGATGGCACACAGGTCTCCATAGCCAGCACCAATCCATCCTCTGGACTTTTATCTTATGTTATCAACTGCCTAGTGAACATTTCAAAGGAGATGTTCCAGAACCAGCTCAAACTCTACACATCTAGAAAAGAACTGGCTATACTGACTCCCCACCCAAATTCTCCTCTTCCCCATCTTCCCCATTTCTTTTGAAGGGATCACTAGCCTTCTAGTCTTTAATAACCTTGGCATTACCCATGATTCTTCACTCTCTCCAAGTCCATATATTTCATCAATTGTTGCATCTTTTCCTCTCTACCTCTATCACATCTCTTGTTTCAAATCCTTTCCCTCTACTCAAACAATCACCTTCTTAGTTTAGAATCTTGGTCTCTCTTGCTGGGTTATTTCTAAGACCTTTTATTTAGACTCCCTGCCTTTTCTTCTCACTTCAGTCAGTCCAACACCCTACTTCCAAAATCATTATCCTTAATTTTAGATCTTACCCATCATTCCCCTGGTTAATCAATTCCAATGGTTTTCTATTGCCTTCAAGATAAAAGATAAACTCCTTCTTTGATCTTAAGATCTCTTCCTTCACAACCTGGACACAATCTAGTTTTTCCAGCTCTTTTGAATATTCTCTCCCACTCTGTGGTCTAGCCAAACAAGTTTTTTCTCTGTTCCTCACACATTACACTCCATTGCCCATTTCCATGGCTTTGCCAAAGCTGTTGCCCATACTTGCAGGACTCTCCCTCCCACCACCACTTCATAGAGTACCTGTCTTATTTAAAGACTGAGCTTATGGACCACCACTTTTTTAGGTTGCTTTTTTGTCTTTAGTTAACCCTCCTTTACATTCACATCTGTAAATGAGATCACCAACACCATCAAAAAGAATCCCCCACCAAACAAAATATCAAGTCCTCAGTATATAGTTTGTCAAAACAAGTATTCCATTGTCCATGTCCAGAAATAAATATGTATCTTTATACATTTTAAGTTCCTTACTTCTCTTGCCTTTCTGAATATCATATTCCAGGTCTTATGGCAAAATCATGGAGATGGGCAATGGAGTGGCTAGACCACAGAGTGGGAGAGAATATTCAAAAGAGCTGGAAAACTAGATTGTGTCCAGGTTGTGTACCTGATTTCCCACAGCCCTTCCACATCAGGGGCCATCTTCTTTGTAAAGCTCTTCCTGATAACTTCAGTTGCTAGTGGCCTCCCTTCAAAACTACCTCAGATACAACAATGTAGTATATATATGCGTGTGTGTGTGCACGTGTGTATATTTATTCTCTTTATATTCATTCTGTATTATCTCTCCTATTTGAATATAAACTCTTTTGAGTAAAGAAATGCTTCATTAAGTGTATATGTACCCCTAGTGTCTAGCATCGTGCCTGGCCCATAGGGAGTCATTAATAAATGTTTGTTAATTTTTGGTTATCTGTTTATGAGTCAGAGATCTTATGGTGACCCAAATGCTGATGTGATTTTCGAGTGAAGGAAGAGAGGTGAAGCTTTCAGGAACAAGGAGGTGACACTTTCACTGTCCTCTGCCCTCTCAGATCACATCTCAAATATTGTGTAGAATATTGGGCATAGCATTTGAAGAAAGATCTGTCAAAGCCAGAGAGTCTTGGGGAAAGAGCACCCATGATGTCTAAAGGTCTCAAATTCATAGAATTTGAGGATTTATTGAAGGAGATCATATAGAACATATAGAACTCTTAGAAGAAAAGACTTGGACAAGGCTAAGGTAAGGTAGCAATCGTCATGGATTTGAAGGCCTAGATCAGTGATGATGAAACTTTTAGAACCTTTTAAAGAACACATGCCATGCCCATACCCCATAGACTCTTCATGCAGTGCCCTGCCCCCCTCCCCCCTACAATAGATCATGTATGGAGTAGGATCTATTTTTCATGATGTTGTTGACCACCTTAGGCAGCTCTCTTCAGGAAAAACCAGTTGGGAGATTCTTGGGCCAGCAAGTCCTACCACTATTTGATTGGAGAGAGAAGAGGTAACTTAAATAAGGTTCTAGAATAAGATGAGCTTCCCTTTAAAAAAAAAAAAACAACAGAATTGTCCTTTGGTGTAGCTACTCCTGATCTGGATTCAGATCAAGTCTGGGCCTGCAAGAATTGTTTTACCAGTGATTCTCATCTGGCTGCAGTCCCTCTGACCTGAAATCTTCTAGGTGAGGGCAGCACTGTCAGGTGACCTTGTGCTCCCCCCCCCCTCCCAAGTCTTGGAGGTTAGTAGGTAGTGGGTAGAATCTTGGAGTTTCTTTCCCTTCAGAAAGCCACCATGTGTGCACTCACTAAAACTCTTTGATGGGGGTGGGAGTCACTATAGGTGGGTCTTGATGGCCCTACGGAAAGTGGGGGTGGGTCTTAGTATAGCCAGGGGACCCTCCCTGGTACTCAAAGCAGGCTCTTCCTAGGGAGGTTTGGATCCTGAAAGCCAAGGAAGAGCCCCAGGGAATGGATAGGGGAGGTTCTGTAGACTTGGAAGTTGAATGGGGGTGGGACATTTGGTGGGAGCCTCCTCTGCTGTTTCCTTCTTTCCCACCATCCAGGGTAGTAGCACTCAGCCTGTGGTGAGGGCTCAGTCTACTCCTCCTCAAAAGCTTGGCCACCAAGCCTCCCCTCAGCCTCAGCCTGGGAAGGGAGCCCTAGGTCCTAGGCCAGACAGGAGAGAGAGTAAGGGAAGAGCCTGAGCACCCCACTTAGGGGAGAATGTAAGCAAAGAGGGGTGGGGAGACACAATGGAGAGGGAGAAGGGAGCAGCTCTGCCAGGATGGTACATATGCCCACAGAGTGGTCTCTGTGTGCCATCTTTGACATGTGTGCCATAGATTTGCCATCATGGGCCTAGATTATCAAACAGTGATTGGACATATATATTCTACTTGCCCCTAGAGATCAGCATGAGGAACTGGGATGTGAAGAAGAAAGAAACAAATCTAGACTTGATTTGAGGGGAAAATATCTAAGAATTAGCGCTGCCCAAAGTAGGAGACAGTAGATTCTTTCTTAGTTGATGTCTCCAAGCAGAGGCTGGATGGTCATTTGTCAGGAATATAGAAGAGGGATCCTGCCGCCCCCACTTCCCCCTGCAGGGTATTCTGTGGACAGGGATATTTCATTCCTGAAAATAAATTAGAGTCAAGCAGGGCAATCTGGGTGATGTAGTCAGAATTGAAATTTGAGGTTGCTGATGGCCTCAAATCAAATGGTTCTTAGAAGTTCCCTGATCCAAACCCTCCCTTCTGTGTGCAACTGAGGAAATTGAGGCAAAGGAAAAGACATTTACTGGAGTTACACAATGGTGGAACCAGAACTCAGAACCAGGAACTTCTGTCTCCCAGCCTGATTCTCTTTCCACTATACCAGGTTATAGAGGGAATTGGGTAAACGAAGCCTTTGGATCCCCTTTATTGTCCCTTTTCACTGACACACTCAGCACTGGATCTCACTGAGTCAGGATGAGGTGAGTCAGGTGAACACGCAGACAGGCACCTGATGGGGGCTAATTAAAGGCCAGTGGGTTCTTCTTTTTAGAACTGATGACAAGTGGCATCCTAGTGGGTGGCACCACTACTGCCTATGGGAAAGAAATCTAGTACCAGTATCCACCCAGATCCTGGAAGTGATGTTTTATGAGATTAGAAAGAACATATGACACATCGTGTAAAGAAACTCATATCAAGGTCCTGGGTTCCAGGATCTGTGGTAAGGGCTGGATCTAAAGGAAGGCAGAGACATAGTTAAGGGGTGGAGGGCAACATGTGAACAATACAAGGTCTTTTCAGACTTGAGAGAAGGTGCTGCAAGAAGGGAAATCTGGAGTCTCTCCAAATTTTAACAGGTGCCACAGTGGCTTATTGAGCCCTGGCCATGAGTCAGGAAAACCTGAATTCAAATATAACCTCAGAAACTAGCTGTGTGGTTCTGGGCAAGTCTCTTAACCAGTATTGGCCTCAGTTTCCTCAACTATAAAAAGGGGACAATAATAGCACCCACCTCTCAGGATTATTGTGAGGATCAAACAAGACAATATTAGTAGAGCATTTAGCTCAGTGCCTGGCACATAGTGGCATCGAAATGAGTGCTTGTTTCCTTCCTCCTGCCTCCCTTCCCCAAAACTGGTATATTCTCCCTCTTCATCTTTTTTTAAACCCTTACCTTCCATCTTGGAATGAATACTATGTATTGGTTCCAAGGCAGAAGAGTGGTAAGGGCTAGGCAATGGGGGGTAAAGTGACTTGCCCAAGGTCACACAGCTAGGAAGTGTCTGAGGCCAGATTTGAACCCAGGACCTCCCATCATGCTGGCTCTCGATCCACTGAGCCATCTAGCTGCCCCCTCCCTCTTCATCTTTGATCCTGCCCTCCCTGGATTCCTTCAAATCCCAGCTAGAATCCCACCTTCTAGGGGAAGCCTTCCCTGATCACCTTTGATTCCAGTGCCTTCCCTATCATGATATCCCCAATTCTTCCCGTCTACTTTGTATGTACACACAGGTTTGTATATCATCTCCCCCATCAGAATTGGGGCTTCTCAGGGGCAGAGACTCTTTTTGGTACTCCCGGGATTTAGCACTTTTCCTGCACACTATTGGTGTTTAGCAACTGCCAGAAAGCAGTAGTTAGAGCAGCTCTGGATCCTGCCTTTCAACATCTATTGGCAGTGGAAGATGTAGAGTTGCTGCCATCTGCAGGCCCCAGAGATGATGACGGGCCTGGGAACTGCCTTCCTCTCTAGAGAGATCAGGAGTCATGGATGGCGATGGACTGAGGAAGGAAGCCTTTCTGGCATCCCGATGAGCAAACAGATCAAACAACCTTTGAAAAACCACTGAGAAAATGTAGGCACGGGCCATGGCCACTCGAGGCCATTGCAGGCAAGGACTTAGAAGGCTCAATGGTTCTAGTGTCCTCCAGACCAGTGGATGGTCTACATGTTCAACAACAACAAAAAATGAGATCATCTTTGGCTTTGTGTAGTAAAACTCTTTCAGCCTCCCTTGGGCCCATCCATTAAAAACATGGCCATGACTGCTTGGCTGTGACAACTATCTGAAAGATTTAGCCTTGGAAATGGCTTTGGATGATAACAGCACAACCCGGCTGTCTGTGAGCCCCTTTCGCTTCTGTAAAGGCAGCAGGAGAGTGACAGAAAGTGACGCAGAAAGTTGCAAGAGAAGAGTGGTACAGGGAGGGAATGAATGAAACGTGGCCTTCTTGAAGAACTGCACACTGATGGCTGTGTGTGTGTGTGTGTGTGTGTGTGTGCATGTGTGAGTGGGGGGGGGGCTGAGATCATGACCATTGCCTTCAAGCAGTTGAAAGGGATCATATACAAGACAAATGAAATATGTTTGTTTTATCTCTAGAGGGCAGAATATGCAACATTTTGTTTGATGCCAGGAAATGCTTCCTCATGATTGGAGCTCTCCAGGAGTGGAGCAGAGTGGGCTGCTTCAGTTCCCCCTACCTGGAGGTCTTTAGGCAGAGGCTAAAGGAAAATAATGGATGGGATTGTTTGGGGAGGAAGGTGTGGTGGTGTGGAAGAGAAGATTTCAGTGGTATTTTCCAGGTGTCTTCAAGTATTTGACAGGTTGGCGTTTGGAAGAAAAGATGCCCAGAATTTAAAGGGATGAAATTCTTGAGGAGCCCATTTTGGCTTGACACAAAGAAAAACATCACCAAACAGGATCTGATGAGTAGAGACATCTCCAAGTGGAATATGCCGCCTTGGGAGACAGTGGGATCCCCTTCAGTCTTGAAGCAGGACTTTTCAGGTACAGTAAGGAAGAGATTTCTCTTCATGGAAGAACAAGCTGGATGAGCTTCGAGGTCTTAGTCAACTATGAGATTCTTTGATCATATCATCTATGTCTATTCTCAGAGTGAGGCCGCCCATCTCTAAAGAGTTAAATTGGGAAGGCTTTCTCTAATGTTGAAGATTCAAGCCTTCATTCTGGTTCATCTTTCATTCCCCACCTTTAGCTACCAGTCATTGGGGTCTCAGGTCCATTTAAACAATGAATATCAATTTTATGTGAAGATACTCCAAGAACAGAAGAACAAACCTTCTCCCCCAACACCGGAGGGCACCTTCTCCCTTGTAACAGATGGGTGCCTGTGGGGAGGTTGGTCACACCCAATGTGGTTTCTATAAAGGACTTACCCAACCACATTCCCTCCAAATGTGTCATGACTGATGCATGGATGAACCTGAATCTCTGCTACTCCTGGGTTGGCCCAGACAGGTCATTTAGGGCTTTGGTCCTTACCTTCTAACTTATCTCTTATGTCTCTGGTGGCTCACCATTCTGACCTGTCAGTGCTCACTAATTAGGCCATCTGTGTCTCCAATAGTCTGTCTTAATAATAAGAGAGAATCAAGTTAAAGAGGGCAAGAATAGAGGTCAAATCCAGGGACCACCTAGCCGCCTTGGATGAGGAGGGCTGGCCTCTTGTTTTATGCCATATTCATTGTTTCTATCACCAGAATTCAACCAGAAAAGAAGCAGTCAGAGCCAAGAGCAGGGCCTTGCGTTTTCTGGTTAATGCCTTTTAAATGAAGCCCAGATAAGAGTGTGTCTCTTAATCTCCCATGGGGAGCAGCCAAGGACAAATGAGGAATAGTTGTTCCAATTCAATGCTCTGTCTTTCTCGAAGTGAGCCCCTCAGCCTTTTTCCTATATAGGGATTGCCCATCTTTGCATTGCACACACTGATGATCTTAGTTCTAAGAACCAGGATGCTGCATGCTACAGAATCTCATCACATTCTGACTACTGTAGTAACATTCTTCCTTTCTGCTTTCCTTTCCTTGATGTTTGAAGCCCTATTCTTAGCCCCTGTTGACTTCCTCTCTCTCTGCCAACTGCCTGCTTTTGAACTAGCTCAGATACCTGCTCTTTTCTCCTCTATGGTGGGCATTTCATAAGCTTCCTCTGAAATCTCTCTCCATGACTCTGTGTGTAGGCATCTTGCTCCCCTCTTCCCTAGGGTATAAGCTGTTTGATGGCAAGAGTGAGGGAATCATAGAATTAGAGTTTTAAATAACCTCTGAAGCTATTTTACATGGATTGAACCAAGAATCAGTGTCCCTTGACCATTGTCCTACAAGCAGTGAAGCTGAGATTTGATCCCATGTTCCCAAGTCAACTTGCCTTTACAAATGTTTAAGATACATCAGGCACTGTGCTGAGCACTAGGAACACAAAGGCAAAAGATATCCCCTCTCTCAAAGAGGTCAGAGTCTAGTGGAGGAGAAAACATACAGGCAAGACACATACAGAAAAAAGTAGAGATAATTTCAGAGGAAAAGCACTAAGATTAAGGACAGGAGAAGACTTCTCATAGAAGGTAGGCCTTGAGCTGGGATAGAAAGGAAGCCAGGGAAGCCAGAATGTGGAGGTGAAGTTAGAGAACATCAGGGAGAGCCAGAGAGAATGCCCATAGTACGGTGTATTGTGATTAGCATGAGACAATGTAAAGAAATAATTAATTATTACAAATATGAATGAGATAATTATTATACACCAGCCACTCTGAGAAGCAATAGTGATAAAAAAAAAAAAGGAACACATAGACTCCATCCTCAAGGATCTCAGATTGCAATGAGGGTGTCTACATATAAATAACCAGATATATACAAAATATATACAGAGCATTGTGAGAAGGGAATCTCAGAGGCAAAGAGCTAGGAGATGTCTGGATTGGGAAGAGTCTCTTCCTGTAAACAGGATTTGATCTGAGCCTAGCAGGAAACAAAGGAAATGAAGTGGTAGAAGATGGGAACTTGAGCAGGTGACTTCTTTTCCACTCCTTCCTTCCCTCCCTCCCACATAATTCGTGGTCCAGTGATCTTGGCCTCCTTGCTGTTCCTTGAATAGCAAACTTCACCTCCCAACTGCAGGCATTTTCGTGGCTGCCCCCACAGGCCTGAAATATTATCCCACCTCAGCCGCTCATATATCTTCCTTGGTTTCTTTCAAGATTCAGCTCACATCCCACCCTGAAAGGCAAGCTTTCCTTATCTTGTTTCATGTGTGTCTTCCCTTGGCTCATTATCTTTAATATTCCTGTATTGATTAAAGCTCATTTCATCCCGGATCCATCTTGTCTGTTTTCACATTGCCTCTCCCATTAAACTCTGAGCTCCTCAAGAGCAGGGAACATCTGCTTTTCTTTGTGAACCTAAATTTCAGCAGAGTGTCTGACATAGAATAACTACTTCATAAATCCCATTAGTAAGATGTGGATTTTGATTTTTGACTCCATTTAATCTGGTGGCCTTGAGGAAGTTGTTGTTTGACCTCCATTTTCAAATAGGACCAATGATATCATGGGGGGTATGTCTCTTTAAATTTTTATTTATTTAATTAATTTAGAATATTTTTCCATGGTTCCATGATTCATGTTCTCTCCCTCCCCTCCTTCCTCCCCCCTCCCAGAGCCAATGAGCAATTCCACTGGGCTTTACATGTGTCATTGTTCAAAACCTATTTCCATATTATTAATAGTGGTTATAGAGTGAACATTTAAAGTCAACATCTCCAATTGAACCATGTGATAATCATATGTTTTTCTTCAGAATTTCTGTTCTCACAGTTCTTTCTCTGGATGTGGAAACATTCTTTCTCCTAAATTACTCAGGATTGTCCTGGGTCATTGCATTGCTGGGAGTAGCAAAGTCAGTTACATTTGATCGTGCTACAATATCCGTCTCTGTGTACAAAGTTCTCCTGGTTCTTCTCCTTTTGCTCTGCATCAGTTCTTGGAGGTCTTTCCAGTTCACATGGAATTCCTCCAGTTCATCATTCCTCTGAGCACAATAGTATTCCATCAACACCAGATACCATAATTTATTCAATCATTCCCCAGTTGGAGGGCATAGCCTCATTTTCTAGTTTTTTTTTTTTTTTTTTTTGCCACCACAAAGAGTGCAGCTATAAATATTTATGTACAAGTCTTTTTCTCTATTATCTCTTTGGGGTACAAACCCAAACAGTGGTATGCCTGCATCAAAGGGCAGGCAGTCTTTTAAAACCCTTTAAGCACAGTTCCAAGTTGCCTTCCAGAGTGGTTATATCAATTCACAACTCTATCAGCAATGCATTAGTATCCCAATTTTGCCACAACCCCTCCAACATTTGTTACTTTCCTTTCCTGTTATATTGACCATTCTGCTAGGTATGAGGTGGCACCTCAGAGTTGTTTTGATGAGCATTCCTCTAATTATGAGAGATTTAGAATACTTTTTCATGTGCATATTGATAGTTTTGATTTCTTTATTTGAAAACTGTCTATTCATGGCTCTTGCCCATTTATCAATTGGAGAATGGCTTGATTTTTTTTGTACAATTGACTTAGCTCCTTATAAATTTGAGAAATTAGACCTTTGTCAGAGGTTTTTGTTATAAATATTTTCCCCCCAATTTATTGCTTCCCTTCTAATTTTGTTTACATTGCTTTTGTTTGTACACATTCTTTTTAATTTAATGTAGTCAAAAATTATTCATTTTGTAATATTCTCTATCTCTTGCTTGGTCTTAAATTATTTTCTTTCTCATAAATCTGACAGGTATACCATTCTAAGTGCACCTAATTTGCTTATAGTTTCCTTCTTTATATTTAAGTCATTCACCCATTCTGAATTTATGTTCATATAGGGTCTGAGATGTTGATCTAAACCTAACATCTCCCATACTGTTTTTTTTTTTCCAATTTTCCCAGCAGTTTTTGTTAAACAGTGGGTTCTTGTCTCAAAAGCTGTTATCTTTGGGTTGATCATAGACTATCTTGCTGAGGTCATTTATCCCAAGTCTATTCCACTGATCCTCCCTTCTATCTCTTAACCAGTACTATATTGTTTTGATGATCGTTTCTTTATAGTACAGTTTCAGATCTGGTACTGCTAAGCCCTGGGGATCTGGCTTGACTCCTGTCATGACCTGGATGTAAGGGAGGCAGGGTTTCACAAAGTGGTCAGGCTCTCTCTTGCAGATTCATCCAAGTCCAGTGGCAAGACAAAAATCATTCCTAGGATATAGCAGATGACCTTGGCATCTTTGATGTCTGACCAAGCTCTAAGCTCCATAGCACATACTTCAGCTGCCTACATGGCTAATGGAACAAACTATTCTCATCTGCCTATTCCACTGGAGGAAGTCTTCGCATGCCTGTGGAAGATATTCCCATGGGCTTATGGCTCATCAGTTACCCTCAATTTTGTTTAACTGAGGGAAACTCTCTGCCAAGATAGTTTACTAGAGTATGGCTACTTCACATGCTACAGCTTCTTGGTGAGAGTTGGGCACCAAAGGTGAATAAGCAGCCCTGAAAAGGGCTCAGCAAGCTTTCACATTGGAGGTGCTAGTCCTCTCTGAACACCCCATGCTCCCCATTGGGCATGTTACTTAGCTTCTTTAAGCTCAAATTTTCTGATCTGTAAAATGAGGATACTGAAACTTTCAATATCTTCTTCACCAGGGGGTGAGAACAAAATGATTTGCAAACTTGTAAAAATATGATACTATATTTCTTCCAACAACCCACTCTTTTTTTCCCCCTCACTCTGAGAGGCATCTATGAAAAAGTGCTGGAACTAGACTCTGAAAGACTTGAGTTCAAATCTTGCCTCATACACTTACTAAGCCATATGGCCTTGGCCAAGTCTCTCAAGTTTTCTCAGCCTCAGTTTCCTCATCTGTAGTATGAGGATATTATTGCATCTCTCCCAAAGTATCATTATGTAGAAGAACATAGTGTTGTACATATATATATATATA